>NW_028319148.1:435000-605000 GCF_062004578.1 Staurois parvus | reverse complement strand
AAATATTGTATTCTGAAACTATCTGTGGATCATACATTTAATAATAATAGCATTCGCTAGTTTTCATTCCAAAAGTAGGATGATGTTAGACTGAATTTCATGAATTTGAATGCCCCAACCCAATTTTGAATTTGTGTTATTTTTGGCAGTTCAGATTCCCAAAATCTTGGGATTTTGTTGCAACTTCATCATTTTCTAACCCCACATTACTGCTAGGTGTGATTGAGGCCAATTTCAACAAATCCCCTGATCTCTAAAACCACCATTAACCTGGCTTTTGCTCCTCTCTTACCCTTCTCAACCCCTAAAATTAGGCCTCTCTGACCCCTGGTTCACACCTATGCGGCTGTGCTGGCCACGTTTTGCACGGGCACGAGAGCCCATTCATTTGAATGGACTTCCGTGCCCATGACACGTAGGGAAAGAAGTTCCTGCACTTCTTTGGAAAATGCAACCCGCGCAAACCTCGGTTCCCAGTACGGTTGCGTTTCCCAGTGCGGGCGGCGTGCCATTAGAATTAATGGCACCCGCCGCGGGTCCGCAATTCTCTGTGCGGGTGGATATTCGTGTGGATCCGCAGCAGCACCACCCGCACAGATATTGAACCT
This sequence comes from Staurois parvus, assembly GCF_062004578.1. Classification (NCBI taxonomy): domain Eukaryota; kingdom Metazoa; phylum Chordata; class Amphibia; order Anura; family Ranidae; genus Staurois; species Staurois parvus. Next base: position 604,392 of record NW_028319148.1, on the reverse strand, counting down.
AGGGTAAGGCCTCATGCACACAGGACATTTTTGCAGCTGCTTCTAGGTGTGTCCGGAGTTTTTTTTTTTTTCCTGCCTTTAAACTCCCCTGCATGTTAACCTATGTGTCCATGCATGCATAGACCTTTAGCAGTGTTTAGTAGACAGGGTCTTTAGAGGCAGAAAAACTCCCCCCATTGCCACAGCGTCCAGAGTTTTGGCAGAAAAAACACTTCATGCTTGTAAACACGCCTAAATGCATGTTAACGCTTGGCAAGTTTGGTGCATTAATTCATTTCAATGGCCAGACTAAATTATTATTTTGGCCAGTGAAATGAATAAACGCCAAAGGGCTTGATGCCTGTAAACACGCCTAAATGTGCCTAAAAGCGGTACCCACTTTACAAGCGTCAGGCATTTTAGCGTTACACACTTTTTCAGGCGTTGGGCATTTTGACTGCCAAAATTCTGCTGCCGGGTGGAAAGGCTTCTAGGAGGGTTTGCAAAACGTTAGGTCTGCATGAGGTCTAATAGTTAACCTAAAGAGCATTCAAAATCATTTTTTAAAATGTTTTACCCCCCCTGGCGGTATTCCCGAGTGTAGCTCGGGGTAAAGTTTCAGCACCACAAGCGGTAACCCCGAGCTACACTCGGGAATACACTGCAGTGTTGCTCCGGGATCCCTTCTGCACTTACCTTGTCCTGCGCTCCCGCGATGTCCCCCCTGCAGTGTCCCCGGCCATCTCCTCCGGCCGATGCCGGCATCTGTTTCCCGGGTTCCGTTCCCTGCGATGTCGGGACATACGGGTAACGGAACCGGCGGGAAATTCAAAATTTTTAAAAGTGTTATTCACTAAATACACTAAAATCACATAGTATAACATTCCTGTATCAAAGCATTTCACATCCATTTTGTCCCGAGTGCTTTGTCCGGCTGCCTGCATTTTTACTGTTCTTTCTGCCTGGAAACTGAGAAACGTCCATGGCGTCCAAAAAGCGTCCCTTTAGGTCAAAAGCGGTTTTAGACCGGCTAGAGAACAGCGATAGTAAATCAGAACCACTTGCAGAATTGATGGATAATGATTCGTGGGGGAAATTCCTCATCAGACACTGAAAACGATTCTGCGACTGAGCTCAGTGATGTGCGAACTTGGCGCTCTATTTCACATTTCAGTGTTTTTGGTTTGATTATATTATTGAATTCAATTTATTATTATTATATTATTATTTTTTATGATTATTTATTATATTATAATTTATGATTTCGTGTTTCAAGTATTATCATACCCGGAATGTTTACTAGACTCTTGTTCGGACAGATTTCAGTGAGTTATTCCTAAGAATTACAGGCCTACAATATAAAAAATACATATTTCCATCAAAAAATATGTACCGCTTTGAGCACAGAAATACTGACATAATCAGACCGCCAGGGAGGTTAAGTAGGGTATGGAATGGTTAAGACCCTTGTTTTTTTTTTTCGTCTGTGTCTCATCAGGGAGATTTCCCTTCACTTCTTGACTTAAAAACTCAGTGGAAAAAAAGAAGAACCTATAAAAGTGAGGGGAAGTCCCCTTTTAGACAGTTATTACTAGCACAGGTTTCCCCATTAGAAATAACAAAAAAAGCAGCCAGCACAGTATCGCAGGTATCAATACATAAAACATATAAAACAAAAAAGGTACGGCGCTATAATTACAAAACTACAACTAAACATAAAGTAAATAAAAATGATAAATTAAAATGTCCAATGATTTGCAGGAAAAAAAAAATTAAAAGTCTCTCATGACAAATAAAGATTCAATAGTCAAAAACGCCTTGGGAATCCGCCATCACCAGCACCTCAAGAAATGCTGCCTCTTACCAGACTTGAATGACCACACAACTAAGTGCCGGTCAGGAAAAGCGTAGTGCGGATATCAAATTAGGATGACGAACTCAGACACTATTGACTCTAGGAGGATAAGGTGAACTCCAAATGTTCCTCCTCTTCCAGCATTATTCAGCCCACTTCTTCTGAGCTCGGGGTGTCAAGTCTGTCCCCCACCACCACCCTGACCTGCAGAGAGCAGCATTTTATGAGTGTCGATCTCCTCTGTCCTCTACAACTCTTACTGATTCCTCCTGCTGACCTCAGGTGAGGGCGACCAAGAAATTTTGGCCCTACTGCAAACTTCAGGGGACTGTTTCTCAGAGTTCAACCCACATTCATCATCATGGGCAGCAGGAAAGGTATGTACACTCCTTTTATTGGTAGATAGGTTCTTGGGAACTTTTGTATAGCAAAAGAGAGAATACATTCAGTTCCTCTAATCTTTCCTCATAGCTGATCTCCTCCATGCCTCTTATCAGCTTGGTTGCCCTTCTCTGTACTGTCTTCAGTTCCACAATGTTCTTTTTGTGAATTGGTGCCCAAAACTGAACTGCATATTCCAGATGAGGTCTTACTAATGATTTTAACTGGGGGGGGGGGTAATGTTCCTGTTAGAAAATCTGACATTTGGCTGTTGATGAAGGTTTGGGATGATGCCCTAGGTATGTGTACTTAAATGCCTGAACTTCATACCTCTGACAGGGTTTCTTTAAATTGTATGTCCAGGCATTACCCAAATTTACCCCAAACCTCCCTCTCTCCTCTATAGTGTCCCAATCTGTTTTTTTTGTTTGTTTGTTTTTTTACTTTCTGTGATAGTATCACCAGTCTTGTAAAAGTCTTGCAGTGAATCTTGTGGGAGGTCAGTTCATATTGATGTACACACCCCCAGAGCTACAACTCACAAGAGCCTTTTTCCTACATACAGTTTGTGTGCAGGCAGAATCTTGGGAATCAATGTTTTTTCTTGTGCCAAAGAAATAATTGTATAAGTTTGTGGAGAGACAAGAGTGGTGGGGGATAGGCAAAATTCTGTAGTCATTTTCACTAAAATAATACTTTTAAAAAATTAGTTTTGAACAACTAGCTTGAGGTAATGTCCCTTTGTTCTTGATCTTTGTTCCAAATTATACCCTCCTGAACAGAGGCGTCCCTAGGGTTGGTGTCACCCGGTAATGTAACACTTGGTGACACCCCTTCCGACGATCCCCGCAGAATGGATCGGATCTGTGGATTGAGCATAATAGATCGGACTCCAATCCATTATGCTCAATCCACAGATCTGATCCATCCTGCGGGGATCATCGACTTTTTTACAACTTACCTTTTCGTGGAGCGGGTCCGGTGTCACCCCGTATAGGTTGCATGTCAATGATCCCCGCAGGATGGATGGGATCTGCGGATTGGGGAGCATAATGGATCAGAGTAATAATACCTAGATCAAGGTTTGATCTAGTTCAGTGCCAGGGTTAGTGTTTGGGTCAAGGTCAAGGTCAAAAGGTCAGGGTCAAAGGTCAGGGTTAAAAAAATAAAATAAAAATGGTATCAGTGTCAGTTAGTGCTAATGTTAGTGTCAGTGTGTTTTAGGTAAAAAAAAAGACAAAAACAAAATGTGCTCTATTGTTTCTGGGCTGTATTATGGGTACAAACAACAAATAACATACACATATATGGTATCGCTGGGATCGTCAAAAGCTGGAGAATTTATTTTGGGTTGTTCTTTGGAGGTAGGTTATGGTAGTAACAAGAAACACACAGCTAAATAAAAAAAAATATTTTTTTTTTACTATTTTGGGCCAGTTTTCCTTTGATAATAAAATAAAATAAAATCAGGAGATATCCATTACCATTTACCACCTAATGAAAGCCCAATTTGTCCTGAAAAAAACGCGGTATAATCCACCCGGATGTACAAAGTCATTGTGATGATATGGACGGTTTTACTAACACAGGTCAACGTTGCAAAATTGTGCTTAGGCATTAAGATTTGTTTTACCCTCAGGCGTGAAGGGGTTAAGTACCAGTCATATGTAAGTCAGATGTTTGTAACTTGGGCACTGCCTGTATTAAAATTCTGAAGTCACTCCTGATATGTTTTATCCCTCAAACCTTTCACCATTTGTGTTGCCCATCTCTGGACTTGTTATATCTTATCAATGTATTTTTGTAAGTGAGGTCTCCAGAACTGGACACAGTATTCTAAATGAGGTCTAAAGCTGGCCATACATGGATCAAAATTTTTGCCAGTTGAGCAGGGACTGGTTGAATTTCCATCCAAGTTGATCTACTGATATTTTGAAAAAACCCCCTGTTGGAAAAAAGTTACTTGATCAGCATCGCCGGCTATAGACTGCAGCCCTGATCTGTGTATTCTGATGACGGAGCAGTCTCCCACCTGTCAGAATACAAAGACGCAGTGGGGATAGCGGAATCTCCTACCCGTATAATAAATATAATGGTGCTTGCGAGCTACTATGGTAAATAATTTATGTGCATATAATAAATATGTGCATAAAAATGTGAATCTAAAAACTAAATAAATAATATTATAATTAATTATTGTGGTCCACTGACACTGTTCCACATACTCATAAATCTGTGTGAATAAACCAATAAAAAATAATGAATATGTGTCTCGCTCCACTGTATAAATATATGTGAACTATAATATATAAGGTGCAATATGTGCTCAGGTGATAATAATAATATCCGTATAATATATGATCCAAAACCAAAATTGCATGAATCTCCTACCTGGAAGTGGAGCAGCGGGCTGTGTGGTGAGACGCCAGCGGGATACTACAGTGCTTCTATTATCACGTTTGATGTGTATTTATTTATCTTCTATGTGGGGGTTAATATGGAATAAAAATGTATAAACGGAATTACGCTTTGCGGTTCGTTTGTGCTTTATATGTATGATCCAGATCAATTGGATCCATGATTTGAGGTGATTACGAGATCAAGAGGAGGATTATTAATTTGCCTAAATAATACCTTGTTCTGGTGAGTGTGTCGTCTGATGGGGAGATTGTCACTCAAGAAACATGGTGGTGTTGGAGCAGATCTATAGGAATTATAGAGACTTTCCTCGTGTGTGGTGGACTTTATCCTCATTACACTCTAATACACTTTGGTGGAAGATATTGTTTTATTTTTTTATTTTTGATTTGATTTATTTTTTTCCTTCAATTGCGTTATTATTGTTAATAAACCGTCCTCTCCACTCCTCGCATGATTTCCTGCTCTCTAGCTCCCTTGTCTCCTCCTCCCATGCTCGTCTCCAGGACTTCTCCAGAGCTTACCCTATCCTCTGGAACTTTCTACCCCAATTTATCAGACTATCGCCTACTCTGCTCACTTTTAGGTGATCTCTGAAAACCTATCTCTTCAGGGAAGCCTATCCTGCCCTCAGCTAATAATGGAATCTTCTACTCCTCCTACCAGTCCGTCCCCCACAGTTACTACCTTTTGTACCACTAGCCCCTCCCTCTTAGATTGTAAGCTCAAAGGAGCCTCCTAACCCTCTTGTATTGAACTGTATTGTCTCCCGTTATGTTGTAAAGTGCTGAGCAAACTGTTGGCGCCATAAATCCTGTATAATAATAATAATATATAAATCCTGTATAATAATAATAATATTATATATATAAATCCTGTATAATAATAATAATATATAAATCCTGTATAATAATAATAATATATAAATCCTGTATAATAATAATATATAAATCCTGTATAATAATAATAATAATATATAAATCCTGTATAATAATAATAATATATAAATCCTGTATAATAATAATAATAATAATAATAATATATAAATCCTGTATAATAATAATAATATTAATATATAAATCCTGTATAATAATAATAATATATATATCCTGTATAATAATAATAATAATATATAAATCCTGTATAATAATAATAATATATATATCCTGTATAATAATAATAATATATAAATCCTGTATAATAATAATATATAATTCCTGTATAATAATAATAATATATAAATCCTGTATAATAATAATATATAAATCCTGTATAATCATAATAATATATAAATCCTGTATAATAATAATATTAATATATAAATCCTGTATAATAATATAATAATTATTGTAAGCAAACTATTATGGCCATGATGGGTGAAGCGTTGTTTTTATAAGGATTTATTTGTGACTTATACTATTGGTTCTTTTGTGGTTTATTGTAAACAGCAGCTTATAGGGTTAATATTTTATGGTTTTGATCCACCAGTACGTAAGCATATATTCCCCTCAGAGTGACAAGCTGTTTTTTTTATAAAATTTCGATTTAGTTTTAGAGTATTTTGGCTAAAATGCCATTTTAGTTTTAGTTGTAGTTTAGATGACTAAAATCTCCATTACATTTTAGTCGACTAAAATCTAATGGGTTCAGTTAAATTGTAATGCATTATTTAAGCATTTCTATAGAATTTCCAAACTCAGTATAAACTCCTGGAGTAAAAATCTAATAATGTTATTATTTATGGTATTGAGGTTTGAACAAACTACACAGACACAGATTAGCCGTATATAACGTCTTTATACGTAAAACCATTAATAAGTTGCTCCCTCACATTTTCGTTCCGTTTTCATTTGTTGACGAAAATTGGAATTGATTTTTGTTATAATTTTCATTGATTGAAGAAAATTCAAATTGTTTTTTGTTTAATCTTTGTCACTGAAAACATGCCGCTGATGAAATCTATGATGCAAATACTTTTGTCGATGAAATCAATCAACTTAACTAAAGATCTATATAGAGGAATCAGGACCTCCTTCCTCCTGCTGGTGACCCCTCTAGTGATATCTAAAGATCTATATAGAGGAATCAGGACCTCCTTCCTCCTGCTGGTGACCCCTCTAGTGATATAAAGATCTATATAGAGGAATCAGGACCTCCTTCCTCCTGCTGGTGACCCCTCTAGTGACATAAAGATCTATATAGAGGAATCAGGACCTCCTTCCTCCTGCTGGTGACCCCTCTAGTGATAACTAGACCTATATAGGGGAATCGGGACCTCCTTCCTCCTGCTGGTGACCCCTCTAGTGATATAAAGATCTATATAGAGGAATCAGGACCTCCTTCCTCCTGCTGGTGACCCCTCTAGTGATAACTAGACCTATATAAGGGAATCAGGACCTCCTTCCTCCTGCTGGTGACCCCTCTAGTGATAACTAGACCTATATAGGGGAATCGGGACCTCCTTCCTCCTGCTGGTGACCCCTCTAGTGATATAAAGATCTATATAGAGGAATCAGGACCTCCTTCCCCCTGCTGGTGACCCCTCTAGTGATAACTAAAGATCTATATAGAGGAATCAGGACCTCCTTCCTCCTGCTGGTGACCCCTCTAGTGACATAAAGATCTATATAGAGGAATCAGGACCTCCTTCCTCCTGCTGGTGATCCCTCTAGTGATATAAAGATCTATATAGAGCAATCAGGACCTCCTTCCTCCTGCTGGTGACCCCTCTAGTGATAACTAGACCTATATAAGGGAATCAGGACCTCCTTCCTCCTGCTGGTGACCCCTCTAGTGATAACTAGACCTATATAGGGGAATCGGGACCTCCTTCCTCCTGCTGGTGACCCCTCTAGTGATATAAAGATCTATATAGAGGAATCAGGACCTCCTTCCCCCTGCTGGTGACCCCTCTAGTGATAACTAAAGATCTATATAGAGGAATCAGGACCTCCTTCCTCCTGCTGGTGATCCCTCTGGTGATATAAAGATCTATATAGAGGAATCGGGACCTCCTTCCTCCTGCTGGTGACCCCTCTAGTGATATAAAGATCTATATAGAGGAATCAGGACCTCCTTCCCCCTGCTGGTGACCCCTCTAGTGATAACTAAAGATCTATATAGAGGAATCAGGACCTCCTTCCTCTTGCTGGTGATCCCTCTAGTGATATAAAGATCTATATAGAGGAATCAGGACCTCCTTCCTCCTGCTGGTGATCCCTCTAGTGATAACTAAAGATCTCTATAGAGGAATCGGGACCTCCTTCTTCCTGCTGGTGACCCCTCTAGTGATAACTAAAGATCTATATAGAGGAATCAGGACCTCCTTCCTCCTGCTGGTGACCCCTCTAGTGATAACTAAAGATCTATATAGAGGAATCAGAACTTTTTTCCTTCTGCTGGTTATCTCTCAAGTGAAAATTTAAAAAACTATACAGGCGTACCTCGGTTTACGAACGCCTCGGTGAATGTAATTTTCGGTTTACGAATAAAAATCCATTGAAAATAATGGCTCGGTTTACAAATTTGTTTTGCGATACAAACAGATTAATTGGTTTTCAATGCATTTACAAATTTTTTTTTTAATGATGTCCCTGTACAGTACTATGCCTTTAAAGTGCACTTTATAAAGAGTTTTGAACAGATAAAGCTTTTTTTTCCTTTTTTTCTGACCTCCGGAACAGATTAATCGGTTTTCAATGCATTTATAATTTTTTTTTTAATCATGTCCCTTTATGCCTTTAAAGTGCACTTTTTAAAGAGTTTTGAACAGATAAAACTTTTTTTGATTGTTTTCTGACCTCCGGAACGGATTAATTGGTTTTCAATGCATCTACGAATTAATTTTTAATCATGTCCCTGTACAGTATTTATGCCTTTAAAGTGCACTTTATAAAGAGTTTTGAACAGATAAAAGACTTTTTCTTTACTTTTTTCTGACCACTGGAATGGATTAATTGGTTTTCAATGCATTCCTATGGGAAACCGCGTTTCGGTTTACAAATTTTTCGCAATACGAAAAGTCCTGCAGAACAAATTAAATTCGTAAACCGAGGTACGCCTATATAAGGGAATCAGGTCCTTTTTTCCTGCTGTTGATAATCTCCCACCGTGTTCCATGTTGTAGACACCTTTAGGACCATCAACCATATTGCATATCTTTGTGTCATCAGCAAAATGACATGTATCACCCACCAAACCTTCAGTTATATAACTTACACACAAACTAAAGCACAATGCACACTGGCACTGCAGCGTTTAGAATAGCTAAAACGCAGAACTTATCTGGGAAGTATGAACAACTTTTAGATCACTTCCTTGCGTTTAGATGTTCCTGCTTTAAAGGTTTAGATGCATTACTTGTGGCGGGTTTAGATGCATTTAGCCACTCTGACATCCATTCAGCTTTGGAAAACATACACAAAACACACTGTAAATGCAAATTTTTCTTGATGTGGTAAATGTGTCTAAAAGTTGAGCTTGTAAATGCTTCTGAACATCTAGTGTACAAATGTACATAGAAGACCATAGGATGCATTCAGATCCATTTAATAATGTATGCTTTACAGACCAGAACAGTCCATTTTTGAGTGTGCAGGAGGTCTAAACAGAACTGGACCTGGTACATGTGGAAAACCACTAGTGACTGGTCTCTGTTCCTATCAGGGGCGGACTGACAACTCATGGGGCCCCCGGGCAATAGGGGATCATGGGGTCCCTGTGTCCTTGCCCAAACTCAGAAAAGACTATGAAAAAGGTACCAGGGGCATCTCATGGGGCCCCCTACTGACCCTGGGCCCTCGGGCAGTGCCCGAGTTTCCAAATGGTCAGTCCGCCCATGGTTTCTATATAACCTTACACTCTGATGGACTCCTTCTTTAGCCAACTGACAAAGGGTATAGTCCTAGCTTGTACAAACATGTATTACATCATTTTGCGGAACTTTAATAAATGCTTTGCCAAAAGCAAGATATGGCCACAGCACCACCCTGGTCTAAAACATTTGTAATTAGTGAAAAACTCAATCAGATCAGTCTGACGTGTTCTGCCTATAGTAAAGTCATGCTGCTTTGGGTCCAGCAAGTTGAGTGATTTTAAATGATCTTTGAGCCTTCATTTTAGAAGTGATTTCATTCATTTACCTACAACAGATGTTAAATTCACTGGCCTGTAGTTGTTATCTTCTTCCTTACTACAGTTTGAACCAGGGGCGGACTGACCATTTGGAAACTCGGGCACTGCCTGTCAGTAGGGGGCCCCATGAGATGCCCCTGGTACCTTTTTCATAGGCTTTTTTGAGTTTGGTCAAGGACACAGGGGTCCCATGATCCCCTATTGCCCGGGGGCCCCATGAGTTGTCAGTCCGCCCCTGGTTTGAACTACTTTAGACCATCTCCTTGCTCCAATTTACTTCCAAACATCTGGAACACCTAGTCTAAAACCATCTATCTATGCTGCTACCTGACTGATAACTATCTTCTCAATTGCTTACAGTCTTGTTTCAGTCTGCAACACTGCACTGGGATTGCCCTTCTAAAACTCCCTAACAACTGCTAAAACCAATGGTTATTACTCTGTACTCATACTGATAGATCTTTCTGCTTCATTCCATACAGTTGGCCACCTGTTCCTCCTCAAAAAAACTTTCCCCTTAGCTCCCAAGACTGCTGTTTCCTGCTTCTCCTCTTGCTTATCTAAACTCTCATTTAGTGTCACCTATAACTCTATCTGCTTGTCTCCTCCTCCCCTTCCCATAGAGGACCCCAAGGTTCTGTCCTTGGACCACTTCCATTCAGTGTCTACACTTCCTCCCTTGGTGAGTTGGCAGCCTCCCATGGCTTCCAATACCATCTTTAGGCTGGCACCCAAATCTGTCACTAAACTCCTCAGCTCACCCCTTCCATCTCCTCCTGTAGCACTCATTTACTTACTGACATATCAGTCACATCACTCTCTAAAACTCAATATTTCCATATTTTTACTTCCCGCTTTGCCGCTTCCTCAATTTGTTTTTATCATGGTTGATAGCAAAACCATTAGTCTCTTCCTCACACCAGGATGCTAGGAGTAATCCTGGACTGTAACTTATTCTTATATCCATGTATCCAAATCTTACCACCTTCACCTCTGTAACATTTTAAAAATTCGCCCCTTGTTAAACAACGACACCACCAAGCTATATATTCCATTCTTTGGTATCTCTCACCTCAACTACTGGAACCCCCAACTTTTTGGCCTACCTCTGTACAGGCTATTCCCCCTTCAGGGTAGCATGAATGTTGCTGCCACTCTGAATGGTTGGTAAGGACAATCATTCAGTGGTCCAATTAATAAAATGAAAGATACTGAACAAATAACATCCACAGCCATCCACAACTCTGCTTCCAGCTACATTAGCAACCTAATCTCAAAAGTTCACCCAAACTTCCCAAGACCTTTTGCTCCGTACAGTAGTTCCCTCACTACCACCTCCCATGTTGGCCTTCTTCAAAGCCTTTCCCATCCTCTGAAAGCCCGTACCCCAATATTCCCAGCTACTGTATCTCCCACTCAGTCTTCCTTTAGGCAATCCCTGAAAACTCATCTTTGAAAACTCATCATTTTGCACTTACCTAAAAAATGTACTTTTCCTTTCTCCGTGCCCTCATTCCATCACTTCCTCTACCATTTGTATCACTTACTCCGTCCTGTAGACTGTAAGCTCTCACAAACTCTTTTGTCTTCAATTGTTTTGTAATTGTACTGTACAGTTTGTACAGTCATGCACAACTGTTGGTTGCTATATAAATCCTATGTAATAATAATCTAATTGCCTCCAAGATGGCAGTCTTTAGTTGTGCCCACTATTTACTGACTCCTGCTGTTTTATTCCAACCTTTAAATTCATTTCTTAGAAATTCACCCATTTCAGCAAAGTTTTCTCTTTTGAAATCTAAAACTTTTTTTTTAATTAGATTTTTTTTTTTGTTCTAATATCAAATCAAAGACATTGGTGATCACTAGAACCCAAATTTTTGCCCACCTCAGCCTAAGACAATCAATCACTATTTGTTGTTACTAGGACTAGGTCTAGGACATCATTACCTCTGGTTGGGATTTTTACTAACTGCTTTAGCGAAAATCCCTTTTATTGCCTCCAATGCATATGCTCCTGCATGTTGAAGGCACCCATTATTAAAAATGTTCCTGTCATTGTCATTCGAGTTATCTCAACAATCAAAATCCTCAGACTGTTCTTGGGGCCTGCATATTACACAAAAAAGCTGACAATATGCCAGTAGAATGTATTTTAAAAATATTTGTTTTCAAAGCATTCATTTGATTTCCTAAGGGCTCGTTCACACTTGGCTGTTTTACCAATGCTTGCCAAACGCCCCTATAGCGTTTGGCAAGCGTTGGTCCAGCGTTTGCGGAGCGTTTTTTAACGCTCAGCAAATGCTCTGCAAACGCCACATGCGCGATTTAGCGGCGGTTGCTAGACATTTGCCGAGCGTTAATAACGCCCCACAAATGCCTATAATGCAGTTTGAGTGGTGTTACTGCTCCGCAAACGCCCCGCAACCACGTCGCAACCGCACCACAAACACCGGCCGGGCGTTTGCGGAGCGGCACCATAGACGAGAATAGGAGGCTTCAACGCCTCCTGACTCGAACAGAGCTGTCCGTTTTGCCGCAACGCGACGCAAACGCTCCCGTTAGAACAGCACCAGGTGCTGTAATGTTCAGAATTGGTAAAAACGCTTCCCAAACACCTCTCTGCCGCCTGCACACAACGCTAGTGTGAACGTAGCCTAATTGATAGTGGAATCTGCGATCAAGAACATTTAGAAGAAGTAGGATAAAAATTGTTTTGTCTGTCTCCATCTGATTGTAGTTTTGCATGATTTCCACTTGAGAACAACTGAACATGTTGTAATGTGCACGCTCTAGGCACAAAAGATTCCTGTTTAATATTTCATTTGAATAGCAGGTATGGGTGAAATTTTAAATAAGAATTCCAGGTGTAGTGCGCCTCAGATTTAGCTAGGGGGAGCAAGTCAGGTTTTTAGGCAGAGGCTGAAGAGCAGTCTGGGATGAGTTAGCCTTGGATGAGTCTGCCAGGTTACTCTTTGTCAGGGCTGAGGGCTCTGCAGGTCAGTTCCCTGATACCTCCCCCTGCTCTAAAAGCTTAAGATGTTTCTAGAAGGCAGTGGATGGGGGTGAGAAGGGGCTGATCTGCATGTTTAAGGGATCTTGAGCAATCACTATGCAGGAGGCTTGGCATGGGGTCAGGACAGCCCTTAAATGTGAGAGAGTCTGGTGAGCAGAAGAAATATTGTCGGATGGAGTGTCTGTGGAAGATGGAGTGAAGGCTGGAGTGTGGAGCCTAGTAGGGGACCCAGGGATGGGGCCTACCTGCAGGCTGGTGCTGGACAAAGGAGTCTCCACTGTACCACTATCTTCCAGGAAGGACAGCTTGAACAGCTAGGAAGGAGCCAGCCCAGCATAAGGCCTGAAGGAAGCCACCTACCCATTGAGCTATCAGGAAGGACAGTGTGAGTAACCTTACAACCCTTGAGCTGGATAAGGGGAGAGGACAGTCAGGTGGAGAACTCAACTAGCTCCTTATCTAGGACTGTTTCTGTAGTTTGAAGTTTCTGGGTCCTCTTGCCCAGGGATGCCCTCAGACAGATGGATGAAGAGGAGGAATCACCTGGGGTCTTAGGAGGTACACCAGAGAGCTGGAGAGCTCTGTAAAGGAGAGACTTTTTGTCCATGGACTTGTACGTAGTCACTAAGGAGTTTGTCCTCACAGTTCACAGTTTTCCTTGGGTATCCCATACACCTCTCAACCCCATCCAAGTTCAAAACCCCTTAATAAAATCACAAAATTAAGCTTGAGGACTGTTTACTGTCTCCAGTATGTAGGAGTGGAAGAAAAATGCATGTTGCCTGGCTGTGCAGAGCTGTGGTGGGCCAAAAACTCAGTGACTCCTAAGGGGGTAGTGCTACACAGTTATGGATATTTTTACATAATTTCATTGGTCCCATTTGGACCAATGTAACCATACATATAACATACCTAGCTGATCCCTGTGGAAGCTGTAGGTCACTGTGTTAGGCACTGGTTCTGGGTCCCATGCCTAGTGTCTACCCTGCTGCACTGGGAATACAGGAGCTTGCTCTGCACAGGTGCCATTCATGGAACCCTTTGCATTTTTTCATTAGATAAGGTGGGACTGCGACGTCACAATTTCCAGCTCATCGAATCAAAAAACATGTGCCAAGCAAGCCGTCTCCTGTGTCCACAGCATGGCAGCTCCTCGGCATGGGTCCTGGAAGCTAGTGGAGATCACTGGGGAAGGGGTGCCTTCCATGGAGATCCCACAGGTATGGTACATGCATAGTTACATTGCTGCAGGCTGGACCAGTGTAACTAGGTAAAAATATCCATACCTGGTTTGGCTCTATGATGGCAAGATCTAAACTGAGGACCTGTAAAGGCTTTTAAAGCATCACCAATGTCCTTTCTATACTATAGTTTTTGCCCTTTTTTCAGAATTTCAAACGAACATTTAAGTGAAATTATGCAATGCATGGTCAGCTTTAAGGAAGGTCCTTCTTTGGTTTGTTTGGAGAACCAGAAAGGTTTCAAGTCATTCATTTTTACTGAATTAATGTTAGTTATGTTATATTCTTGACATAAATGGTACCTCCACCGCCCTTCTTTCCTCCTATCTCTTTCCAGTGTACTTTGGTATACTTATTTCCCAGTCATTTGAATCCCTGAGCCACAGCTCTGTAATCTCAAGTTATCCCTAGACATACTGTAAGAGCTGTCAACTTACAAAGCTTGTTACCTAAACTACCAGCATTAGTGCACATGACATGACAATCACTGCTATCTACTGTTGGAGTTTTAGTGCCAGACTCTTTAACTGCATTAACCCGTCTTGTTGCCAGAGCCATTTATTTATTTTGTGCACACATTTTTTTTTTCAAACATCTTGCCTTTAACCCCAAAACATTACATATATTCTCAAAGCAGAGTCCATGTAGAATAAAATGTCCAAATACGTAAAGGATTCTTCACAGTAAGAGCTGTGAAAATGTGGAATAGACTTCCTCAAGAGTTGGTTCTGGCCAGCTCAGTAGATTGCTTTAACCCTTTGAGGGCCGTAAGATTTTGGAACGCCAAAAGAATCAATTTTTTTGTTTTTAAAGTTCGTACACTTCAGTTGCTGTAACTAAGCCATTTCATGAAATAATTGGCAAAAAGCTAGATCCATTTGTTGTTTGTTGATAAGAACTAATATTTTGACTCAAACCAAAAAAAAAAAAAGAGTTTTAAGTTCTTAATCAGATGATACACGCAATTAAAAACATGGGACAAATACGTCCCTTGGTCCTCAAAGGGTTAAAAAAATCCTGGATTCTTTCTTGGATACACAGAATATAACTGGATACTAACATTTGTAGGTAAAGTTGATCCAGGGAATATCCAATTGCCTCTCGGGGATCAGGAAGGACTTTTTTCCCCTGCAGGAGCAAATTGGATCATGCCTTGCTGGGTTTTTTGCCTTCCTCTGGATCAATTGTGGGTAAAGGGTTAATTTTTTTTTTTTTAATGGTTGAACTGGATGGACTTTTGTCTTTTTTTCAGCCAGATTAACTATGTATGTTTATGTATGTTTAGGAAAGGAATAAAGAGAACAATTTGGTTGGTATTTTGAGACTAGGATAGTGATGTAGCTTGGGGAGTTGTGAATGGCTTTGTAAGTTGTTAGCAATTTGATTTTCATTCATTGCAAGAGCGGAAGCCAGTGGAGGGATTGGCAAAGAGGAGTAGCAGACAGCAAACGGTTCGTAAGGTGGATGAGTCTGGCAGCAGCATCCATTATGGATTGAAGAGGATAACCTGTGTTGAGGTAATCCAATGGCAGTTGAAGTAATCGAGGAAGGAGATGACCAGGGAGTGAATTAGAAACTTTGTGTTTCCATTGGTTAGGAAGGGACCTATTTTGGAGATGTTGCATAGGTTAAGGTGGCGAGCTTTGGACACTGATTGGATGTGGGGCTTAAAGGAAAGTTCAGAGTCCAGGATAGCACCTTGGCATGGAGGACAGGTTAATAGTTGTGCCATAAATCTTAACAGAGAAGTCAGGGGGAGAAGTATATAGGGGGAAAATATTATGAGGTCGGTTTTGGATAGACTGAGTTTAAGAAAGTGGTGTGACATCCAGTCTGATATGTCTGTTAGGAAATTAGTGATGAATGTGGAGACTGATGGAGTGAGCTGTGGGTTAAAAGTAGGGTAAAATAGGAAGAAGAGTTGATTTGCAAAAAATGGCCACAGATGGTACTATACAAAGGCTGCATAGACGATATTGTACTCATGTGGAAGAGGTCACGAGAGAGCTTAGAGGAACTTTTTTAAAATGAATGATAATAAATATGGACTGACATTTAAAGAAAATAAAAAGCAAAGTAGAAAGTAGTTATTTAGATTTGACGTTATTTAAAAAAGATGTGAGAATTTGCACAAATATAGTTTTAAAAGAGATCGACTTTAACAGTTATATTTCGGTGAAAAGTTCAAGCTGATATATAACACACGAGTCTTGTGACACTTTTCACGTGGTGTATATTCTGGAGTGTCCATGTGGGTTGCAGTATATGGGAAGGACCACTAGAAAATTGAGAACAAGGGTAAATGAACATGTAAATAATATAAAGAAAGGCTTCAAAAGACACAGCATGTCACTGAATTTTAGGGAGAAACTCAGAAAAGATCCCAGTGGCTTTGTCTTTTATGGGATTGATAGAATCCGGAATCAATGGAGAGGTGACAATTTGGTAAAAGAAGTATCCAAAAGAGAAACTGTACACTTTACAACCAGATGGAATGAACATAGAAATTGGCTTAAATTGTTTTTTGACCAATTTTTTAATTTTTATTTTTAGTTATATATAATTTGTGTTTTTTTTCTAGTCCTTTGGACTAATGTTTTTTGATAGTTCATCCCACCTGTGATTTATGAATATTTTGATAATTTGCTCGTGATAGGTTGTCTAGACTGCTGCTTTAATCATGTGTATGTCCCTTTAAATAGTCGATTTTATTGCTCTGACATTTGTATGTATTTTTAGATTTTTTTGTTGATGTTTACAATAGCCTGTGATTTTGTAGATTTTAGCATAGCATGGTTTTTTTTTATAATTTTATAAAAGATATATGTGAGAATTAAATTATATGGTATATAAAGTAGTTGTAAGAGACAGGACATCCATCTGCCCCTTGAAGATGTCAGTGGATGAAACGTGTGTAGGACGGGGCTTGCGACATGCAGTCACCATGCTTGTCCAGGTCTGAGCTCGCAGACAGAGTGGAGAGGCTGGAGGCGACCAACTGGAATACTTTAGATGTGATCTATCACTGTCTGTTGGGACACTTGAAATTGTGTTTGGTGTAATCTTGTTTTTATAAATAAATTGGTGGTTTTACACTCTGCAAGTTCTTCCTTTCTTCCTCTATGGTTTATTAACCATTAGCCGCCCAGCCTATAGCCGTTTGGTGGCCTCAAAAATGCATTAGCTTTCCGGGGTGTACGCCATTTGGCGTCCTCCCGCACATGCGCAGTTTGCGCAGTTGCAGAGCCGCACAGCGGCGCGATCTATCACCGGCCATGTACCCCGGACACGGCCGATGACAGATCTGAGTATCGGCCCCCGTTGCCGATACCATGTGACCTGCTGTGACCAATCACAGCAGGTCACATGACAGTTGCATACAATGGATGGCTTTATTCATGCCATCCATTGTATACTAGTGTCTAGCTGTGAATGGTCACAGCAGGTCACATGCACATGTCATGTGATTAGCTGTGGCCAAATCACAGCTAAGCACAAAAAAAAAAAAAAAACCTGAATGAATTGATGTCATTCAGGTAAATGCTTGCTTATAGCAAAGTAATTCTTTGCTATAAGCAAATTGTGTAAAAAAAAAAATACTGATCACTTCCCTAAAGTAGTACAATGTTACTATGGTAACATTGTACTACTTTGGTCATAGTAAAATATGAAAAAAAAATCTTAAAAAAAAAAAAAAGACATGTAGCAGAATACATTTAAATTTATGAAGAACAATTATTTATTTGTAAACTTTTATAACAGAAACAAAGAAAAACGTGTTTTTTTTTCAAAATTTTTGGTCTTTTTTTGTTAATTTAGCAAAAAATAAAAACCCCGGCAGTGATTAAATACCACCAAAAGAAAGCTCTAGTTGTGTGAAGAAAATGATAAAATTTTAGTTTGGGTACAATGTTGTATGACTGCGCAATTGTCATTCAAAGTGTGAGAGCGCTGAAACCTGAAAACTGGCCTGGGCAGGAAGGTGTAAAATTGCCCGTTATTGAAATGGTTAAAAAATGCAGCCATATGAGGAGGAAAAGAACACGAGAAGCCATTTCTGAATTCATGCGCTTTTTGCTAGTTTTGTAAAAGATACTATAAATTTTGTCCAGTGAGTTCTTTGGAGCAGATGGTGGTGGAGATCACTTTGAGATCCATGGGAAATATAATCCGTGGATTTTTTTGTGATTTTTTTGCATTGCATGTGGCACTTTAAGGAGTTCTTTACATTAAACACTTGATTATTTTTGAAGGAACTTTTTTATATATTAATTTAACTATTTATGAACAGCACATGTCATTTTTTTTAGCACTTTGCTTGTTGCACTTTAATTGTATATGTATTTGTAACATTTTAATTATTTATTAGATGTATTGCATTTATTAGGGTAATACCCGCACAAGGGGTTATCTACTAAAACCAGAGAGTGCAAACTCTGGTTCAGCTTTGCACAGAAACCAATCAGCTTCCAGGTTTTAGTGCCAAAGCTTAATTGAACAAGCTGAGGTTAGAAGCTGATTGGCTACCATGCAGAGCTGCACCAGATTCTGAGTGCTCCAGTTTTAGTAAATCTCTCCGACAGTATCGTATCACTAATAAGATTGGAATTAGTGCTGTTCCATTCTTGATTAATTTACTTTGGTGAACTTGTTTAGTAAATCCATTTCACTACCGCAGCCCTATGAATGGAAGCCATTACTTCATAGAATTAGGGTAACAAGTGAGTAATGTCACTATGTACAAGGACTATACAAAACTGACTCTGGTGGGACTCGAACCCACAACCTTTGAATTGCTAAACCAGCTAGAAGTCCAATGCGCTATCCATTGCGCCACAGAGCCACTCCTGAAGCTGTATGAAATGACCTTGCCTTAGAAACTACAAAGTATTAGAAATAAACAACTATGACTAATGGCTGCCACTAGAGAGTAGGAATGAGCTCAATTCCCCGCAATCCTGGTCCAAGATCCACAACAACACCTACTTAAGATTTTGGGAACACAAGAAGTTAGTTTTCTTCACATCAGCCGCCACAAGCCCTTGAGGCCCTCAGCATGCATATGTGAGCACCCTAGGGAAAACCTATCATCCGTCCATGGTTCTGCCAGCCAGTGCCTCGCATAGCCTTCCCCTGTGCTCAGACCTTTGGGAGGGAGCCTAGTTTTCCAGCACGTCACAGTCCATCCAGCATTCCCTTGCTAGCTCCCTGGCCTGTGTTCTACATAAAATGGAAAGCCTTGCAAAGCCAGAAAGCACCTTCTGACCCTTGCATTGCTCCCTTCCTTCTGAGCCCTCCACTGTAGTGGAGAATGGGAGGCGTTTGGCCAAAAGGTCATACCTCAAGGACTCTGGTGCCAATTTGTGGCCAGAGTCTCCCTTTCCAATATTGAATAGTTCCTCTTTGCAGTGGTTAGTTTTTGGATAAGGTATGCTACTGAATGCTTTTGATGGTTAATTACATTTTTGAAAATAGCTGCCAACACTGGTCCCTTACACAATACTACTTTAACCCCTTGGCACCAGTGTCTCCTGGCCCCTCAGGGGGTTTCTGAAGCTGGGAGGTGGGGAAGGGTTTAGGGTCATATGTTTGGCTGTCACAGCGGTCGCATGATTGGAAAGCTCCCGATCGCTACTTGTAATTTCCATAAGGCATCAGAACACAGAGAATGCGCTCTCAGCATGTTAGGTTTTTTTGGGTACGCAAATATGTGGCCTCTCGGTGTCAAGGCCCAGCTGCCAAGAGGCCGCATATTTGCATACCGTTGGCACCAAGGAGTTAAGCTCTTGAAAATCTCTTTCTGCCTCTTCATTTCATTTCAACGTGGTGGACTTGGCCCCTTTGCTGAGATGACTTAATGGAGCTGCTATAGTAGCAAAGTTAATCACAAACCTCTGATAGAATTCTAAAATCAGCAAAAAGTCTCTAACAGTTTTTTTTCTTAGTTTATCACTGAAGACTGTTATCTTGCATACTCACTTTCTCTACAGCTGTGCTATCCTGGAGCTCCTCAACGGCTGCTGTCATCTGTAGCAGATCGGCTTTGGGATACGATCTTTGGCCATTTTCATTGGCCCAGCAGAGATGACATCACTCCCATGCATGCATGGGAGTTCAGTTCTCTCAACATTGCCGGAATTTGTACACTAAGCTGCACATGTACAGATCAGTGTACAGGCAGGTAAAGATTGTCAATTAGTCCACACCGGTGCGACTTGTCATGTGATTTGATAGTTGAAGAGATCGTATCGGTGTGGCTTTGACTCCGTCGGAGTCATACCAATTTTGAAAGTACTTCATGCACTACTTTTTGCACATTCAGGTGCAACTTGCATAGAAATCTGTGCATGAAGTCTTTCACAGATGTCTTTCAAGTCGCACCTGAAGTCACACTGACCACCGACTTTAAAATCGCGTAATTTCAAGTGAAGTCGCATGATTTCACAGTTGGATTTGATGTGACCAAAGCCTAAAGTAGAGAGGTAGTACAGTATGTCTTTTCTGAATTCAAAATCCTGCCTATCTTGCTTAAAGTTCCACTTTAACATTGACCAGAACCAACTTTTAATTGCTTTATTCTTGTTAATTAGAGGCTTTATAACCCTCTGCCCAATGCTGTAGCCCATATGCCAGGTTTCCTCCAGGCCTATGGCACATTTTTTTGGCATGACTGTTAATCCAATCCCAATTACTTAGACCCTGTGTAGGTGTAAATCCCAGTAGAGTAGGACTAATGCCGGCCATAGACGGGTCGAAAATCGGCTTATTTTTCGGCAAAAAAAAAAAATTGGCCGATTGGGTTAATTGGTCGGCCGTTTTTCGGGGTTTTGGCACTTTTTTTTATCGGTAAAGTAAAATGATGGGCAAATTGGCCGATCATTTTACCGATAAAAAATCTGCGCATGAGCCGTGACCTGCAAGAACAAGAAAAAAAAGAAGAAGAAAAAGAAGAAGAAGAATTCCAGTCCGCTATTATATTTAATATGAAAAGTCTTGCGGTTGCAACAATGTATCCATTTGTATCAGAATAAAAACATCTGTATCCAAAATGGATACAAATGGATATATTGTTGCAACCGCAAGACTTTTCATGTAAAATATAATAGCGGAGCTCTCCGCAAGAAGAAAAATGCCGGCCGTAGTCAAGACGAAAATCGGCCAATTTTTTTACCGTTGGTGGTAAAGTCAGCTGATTGAACGACCGATTTTTCATTTTTTTTTTAAAACTGCCGCTTTTCGACTCATCTATGGCCTGCATTAGAAACACTATATCAAATTCAGTTAAAGAGTAATTCCAGTTTTGTTGAGGAAAAACAATTTACCGAAGTAAATTAATCAAGAATGGATGATCACTGTACATTGCAAGGATTTTAACACCTTCCCGCCCCGCTTATAGCAGATTGACGGCTGGGCGGGACATTGTGAATAGGTGCAATCTGTCACCTGCTGTGTCATATTACTACACCAGCCCATTGCCAGTGTCATGTGACCGCTGTGACCAATCACAGCAGATCACATGTCAATTGTATACAATGGATGGCTTCCTGTCATGCCATTCATTGTATACAATTGTGTTAGCTGTGACTGGTCAAGGCAGTCACATGATACAGACAGGGCCAATCACAGCCCATCTGTATCATGTGATCAGCTTTGCCCAATCACAGCTAATCACAACAAAAGACTGAATGAATCAGTTTCATTCAGTAACAATGATTGCAAATATTAATGAAATACATTGGTATTAGCAATCATAATGTGTTAAAAAAACAAAACAAATCCCTGATCACTTGCCCAGAGTAGTTCAATGTCACTATGGTAACATTGTATTGCTTTGGTCACAGTGTGCTGAAAAATAAAATAGTAAAAAAAAAGAAAAAATGTAATAAAAAAAAAATAGAAACATATTATTTTTACCAAAGAAATGTAGCAGAATACATTTTGACCTCAATGAAGAAATGTTATTTATTTGCAAAATTTTATAACAGAAACGAAGAAAAGTGTGTTTTTTTTTCAAACGTTTCAGGTTTTTTTTGTTTTATTTAGCAAATAATTAAAAACTCAGTGGTGATTAAATACCACCAAAAGAAGGCTCTATTTGTGTGAAAACAATGATAAAAATGTCATATGGGTACAGTGTTGCATGACCGCTCAATTGTCATTCAAAGTGAGACAGCGCTGAAAGCTGAAAATTGGCCTGGGCAGGAAGGGGGTATAAGTGCCCCGGTATGGAAGTGGTTAACAAACTTTTGTTGAAGTGTCTTACCTGTTTCTGCCCTGAAGGGATATCTCTTTGTTAGATCATGTTTTATGCAGAACTGATATTGAATGGGTGTGACGTTTTCATTTTTGATCAGCTGTTTCACTCGCAGGGCTGAGGAGAACAGTAGGATCTGCATCCCTTTAGAAGTGATTAACCCTTAACAACTTCCAGTCCGGACACTTTTACCCCCTTCCTGCCCAGGCCAATTTTCAACTTTCAGCGCTATCACACTTTAAATGACAATTGCGCGGTCATGCAACACTGTACCCATATTAATTTTTTAGAATTTTTTTGAGACAGATAAAACTTTATTTTGGTGGTATTTATTCACCACTGGGATTTTTTTTTTTTGCTATATAAATGAAAAAGCCCAAAAATGTAGAAAAAAAGTGTTTTTCTTCTAACATTTTGCAAATAAATAATCTTTCTTCATAGATCTTGGCCAAAATGTATTCAGTTATATTTTTAGTAAAAAAAAATAACCCAAATTAGTTTTAGTTTATAACCAAAAATTATGTTTTCTAAATTTTTTTTTACATTTTTTTTATATTATTATGTTTTTTTTTTACATACTGTCACCCTAGCAGTACTGTGTCACCATAGTGACACTGTACTATTTGTGGGGGGTGATGAAGTTTTTTTTTTTTTTTTTTACACTGATTGCTTCTACACCCATAAAGGCTGTAAAAGCAATAATTTCTCCTTCTCTCTGGCTGCATTCTTGCAGCCATTGAGAAATACTGTGAGAGATGTGATTGGCCACATGGTACAAGGCTGTTGTGAATAGCCCTGTACCATGGGACGTCTGTGATCATTCACAGATTTCACTAGTATTAAGCAATGATGTCAGAAGTGACATCTTGCTTACTACTCTTCATGTGATCACTGATTGGCCAATGAGTGATCACATGATCGGGACCTCACACAGAGGTCCCGTATAACGATGAGTGTTCCACTGTGTCCGGAGGACACAACGGGCAGCAGATTGCAGTGCTGTGCGGTCCCAGGGAGCGCGCACAAGCAGGGAGCGAGGAGGTTGTTTATAAATGGCCACCCGACCCTGCACTGCCACCGTCCAGCCGTTTATATACATGGGCCAGATGGGAAGTGGTTAAGGAACATCACATCAAAACTGAGTTTAACATTGCAGACTTATATTTTAGTGCAGACTTCTGGGGAAATCAGAGGGTCAATGACATAAGCAGGATATTAGATCTCTGGGGGTATTTCGTACACCGATCTGCCTCCAGGATGCCATCTTGCATTGAATTTTGGAAAAGGAAATTTATATTAATATTTCATTTATTTTTATATTTATATTATATTATGATACATATTTTTAATAACAATGAATTACAATATGGTTTGTGTTGCAATTGTATACTCTATTTTATTTTTTAAAAAAATTATTTGCAAATTTTTCTTCCACAAAAGTGGAGTTGCTCTTTAAGTAGCTCAATATGAAAATCAACATGACCCTACCATAATTTGAACAGGCAATCTTCTATTCTGGAGGCAGATACACACTGAGCTCTATTACACCCAAAGTTGCTCAAAACTTGGACTACTTATGTTTAATGGGTACTGTGGTTGCTCATAGAATTACTTAAAGCTCAGAAAGACCTCTGTCAGCTCTGTCTGACTTTTGAAGCATGCAATTGAGTGGTTAGCTCTGCTAGTTGCAGTGTGGTGTTAATAACACCAAGGTCTTGGTTTTGATCTCTATACAAGCGATTAAATGGTTATTCCAGCAGTGCTGGATTTCCTTGGGCATCATGGTCCAGTTTATTTTCACCTATTAGGCACAGTTGACAATTTTGCCAATGAATTATGTTTACTGCAGATAAATTGCATTATTGTAAATAGTAAAAAATATATGAGCGCTGGGTGACAACAGGCAAAATACAGGTGGGAGCAGCCAGCATGGAAGAGGAAACATCCTCGGATCCTCCAAGTAATGCCAAAGATAAAAGTACAAATGCGGCGCTCAGTATTAGTTACAGTGTGCAGATAGTATCTCACAGTATTAGAACTTAATAGGTATAATACATGCGGATAAATGTGACTGCTGTGACACAGTGAGCAATGATAAACTTTCGTGACCGTTGTGACTGTGGTATTGAATAATATTAATAGCAACAAAGCTTATTGGATATAGTTCATGCGGAGTGAAATGACTATAAATGAACAGTAATATTCATAACTTCTATGGCTAGAAGCAATGAGCATACTATGCACCGATTGGATAATATCCCATAATGTCATAAACTGATAGGATATAGTTCGTGCAGATTATAGTGACTGCGGTGACACAAAAACAGCGGATAACTTTCGTGACTGCTGTGGCTGGAAACAATGAGCATACCATGCACTAACCAGATGGCACAGATAAATGTGCGTTGGAGTAATTAAGACCTACTCCTAGGTACTCTGGGGGTGGGAACTCAGCATGCGGATGTGATCATCAGGTGGAGGTACTTCACCAGCTGTCATCTATCCAAAGCAGGATTCCACGTCTCAGGTTAACCGTGTCCAGCAGTACCTTTTATAGCCATCAGGGGGATCATACACGCAGATGGAAACCAGGAAAAGGATCCTTCAGGATGAGGACTCTCGGTGCCAGATAAATGAGCCCAGAGAGAAAAGAACTCCAATAGTGTAGTATGTTTAATGATAATATTAGAGTAACATCAAGGTACAGGTAAAAAACAGAGCCAGCATTTACATCTGAGGTAGTTGGTAGGTAAAGTAGTTAGCAATCCATGAGAAAGGGTATCTCCCTAACGCGTTTCGCGTAATAACACATTTTCAAAGGGCTCATGGATTGCTAACTACTTTACCTACCAACTACCTCAGATGTAAGTGCTGGCTCTGTTTTTTACCTGTACCTTGATGTTACTCTAATATTATCATTAAACATACTACACTGTTGGAGTTCTTTTCTCTCTGGGCTCATTTATCTGGCACCGAGAGTCCTCATCCTGAAGGATCCTTTTCCTGGTTTCCATCTGCGTGTATGATCCCCCTGATGGCTATAAAAGGTACTGCTGGACACGGTTAACCTGAGACGTGGAATCCTGCTTTGGATAGATGACAGCTGGTGAAGTACCTCCACCTGATGATCACATCCGCATGCTGAGTTCCCACCCCCAGAGTACCTAGGAGTAGGTCTTAATTACTCCAACGCACATTTATCTGTGCTATCGGGTTAGTGCATAGTATGCTCATTGTTTCCAGCCACAGCAGTCACGAAAGTTATCCGCTGTTTTTGTGTCACCGCAGTCACTATAATCTGCACGAACTATATCCTATCAGTTTATGACATTATGGGATATTATCCAATCGGTGCATAGTATGCTCGTTGCTTCTAGCCATAGAAGTTATGAATATTACTGTTCATTTATAGTCATTTCACTCCGCATGAACTATATTCAATAAGCTTTGTTGCTATTAATATTATTCAATACCACAGTCACAACAGTCACGAAAGTTTATCATTGCTCACTGTGTCACAGCAGTCACATTTATCCGCATGTATTATACCTATTAAGTTCTAATACTGTGAGATAAATTGCATTGTTCATGATTTAAAGAAAGAAGATCTCTTACCTTTCATTTCTGATTTTTATAATAATCAATCATGACTTGGGATAAACTGGAATGTTTATGAAAGACCAAATCTACTAAATGTCTGCCATGTAGTTTCAAGTACATGAAAACAATAAAAAACAAGGTGTAGCACTTTTCTAGTTAGAGTAGGCTGCTAGGCAAATTTACTTTGTCTCCTCTATGGTCAGTCCAGCCATGGTTGATTCCTCTGGCCTGCTCAGTGCCTCATAGGCTGCTGATCTGATTACTTCCCCCTGTATTCTAGAGGACTCTAGAAGTATAGTGGGAGGAAGAACAGAAAGGCAGCCTGAATATTTATGGGGTTCCCAGTAGGTGGCTGGATAGCCCATAAATAGACAGAGGCCTGGGTCACGGTTTGGTGGAGATTGGGTCCAGTCCTGCCAGGGGAGACCTCTGTCTAGGGCCTCTTCCCCTGAAGCAGGTTTCTGGAGGTGCCATTTAGGAGTCATCTAGATCCCAGCTGTATTCTAGAGGACTCTAGAAGTATACTGGGAGGAAGAACGGAAAGGCAGCCTGAATATTTATGGGGTTCCCAGTAGGTGGCTGAATAGCCCATAAATAGACAGAGGCCTGGGTCAAGGTTTGGTGGAGATTGGGTCCAGTCCTGCCATGAGAGACCTCTGTCTAGGGCCTCTTCCCCTGAAGCAGGTTTCTGGAGGTGCCATTCAGGAGTCATCTAGATCGCAGCTGTATTCTAGAGAACTCTAGAAGTATACTGGGAGGAAGAACGGAAAGGCAGCCTGAATATTTATGGGGTTACCAGTAGGTGGCTGGATAGCCCATAAATAGACAGAGGCCTGGGTCAAGGGTTGGTGGAGATTGGGTCCAGTCCTGCCAGGGGAGACCCCTGTCTAGGGGCTCTTCCCCTGAAGCAGGTTTCTGGAGGTGCCATTCAGGAGTCATCTAGATCGCAGCTGCAGCTTACACTGGGGAGCCTATTCGCCAAGTCTGGTTGAGTTGGTTTGGGTCAGAAGAGCTCATTGAAGAGTATCAGGAGGAAGTTGAGTGAAAGAATGTCAAGCTGTCCTGCAGTATTGTGAGTCTGTATCTCAATCATGGAAGAGTGTCCAGTGGATATTGGAGGAAGGCAACCGCCAATAGATGATCCTGCAGCATTGTGAATAGATGCTTGGTGTGACTGGTTGTGTGTACCTTTCAGTTCTTTGGAAGAAGCCATAGTCACCCGTCAGCAGTCGAGAGTTTGTGGGACTTTCACTGATTACCATGTTATTTTTTTTTTTTTTATAAATAAGTTTATATACATATTTATACTTTAGGATGTATTCATACATTTCTCCTTTTAAAGGGCCATCTTGGGGGATATTTAGGTATACCTTAATTTTAATCTGTGTTGTTTTGTATCTTTATGATATTGTAATAAAAAATGTTTACATCAATTAAAAAATTAGCTCCATAAGAGTCATATATAAGTCTTTACTTTTGTTTTTTTTATTTTTTTTTCATAAATTTGAACCTCCGTGGCAACCCTTTAAGGTAGAATTTTAGTAGAAGTGGTCTGTAGTAGTAAATTTCTCCTTTGGGCTCCTGGAGAGTTTTTTTTTCTTTCCATTTGTTAGAGATATGGGCTTTGAGGTCTGCTGATATTTTTTCTTGCAGAATGTTTATGAAATCGCTCTAAGACAACTTTTTTAAAATGAGCATAACAAGTTTCTGTAATATTTTACTGTAAGTAAGATTGCCCATCTCATTTATTCATTTAGTTGCCATCTACTGAAACCTTCCCAAAGTCCTATACCCTCTTTACAAAATGATGTCCATATCTGGGCCTCATAATGTAGATGTGGCCTTGCAAGTGATTCCTACAGATGGAAAGTATTAGTAGAATCACATACTTTTATTGACCTAAAGGCTGCAAAATCTCCATGTATGGCAATGAGTGTGTCCAACGGCAAGAAGTGATTTTTACTGGTTTCCTGGTCTAGACTGTTCACTTACCTTCTGCGTAAATGACAGGAGGCGGCTGATGACAGCTGTTATATTCCAAGAAGCCCCCCCTCCAACAGACCCCCACAACCACCGGGTGAGGGTTGTGGTGAATAGGCTTAATGTAATAGGACACTTTTGGTAGCTAAAGTGATTGTAAACCTATGTATTTTTACATAACAAACATTTCATATTTACTTGCTCTGTTTAATGGTTTTGCAAAGAGCAGCCCCGATCCTCCTCTTCTCGGGTCCCCCCCCCCCCCCGCTGGTGCTTTGGGATTCTCCCCCCCACCAAGTGCCCTCATAGCCAGCTGTTTGCTATAGGGGCACTCATGCAGGGTTGCTCCCAAGCCATGCTCTGTGTGTCCATTGACACACAGAGTGTGGCTCGGCACTGCCTCTGCTCCCTCCTCAGTGGCTGTGATTGACAGCAGCAGGAGCCAATGTCTCCCACTGTCTCTGATCCTATGAGGAGGGGGAGAGCTGAGACATTGTTGATATTTACATGTCGGTTAGGAGCAGAAACAACAGCCAATACAGTCCCTGTACACTGCCTGATGTATACATGTAACCTTCAGCACAACCCTCATGGAAGAAAAATATATATGTATTTTAAAAATATTCTTCCCAGATATATTGACATATATTCGAAATACAATTTTGGCCTTATTCAATATATTTCTAAATATATACAGTTGCAAGAAAAAGTATGTGAACCCCTTGGGATTACGTGGAGTTTTGCATGAATTGGGCATAAAATGTGCTCTGAACGTCATCTAAGTCACAACAATAGAAGAACACAGTCTGCTGAACATAATACTACACAAACATTAGATGTTGCCATGGTTTAATTGCACATAACATGTAAACATTCACAGTGCAGGGAGGAAAAAGTATGTGAGGCCCTAGCTTAATGACTTCTCCCAGAGCTAATTGGAGCCAGGAGTGAGCCAACCTTGACTCCAATCAGTGTGATGATATTGGATGTGTTGCTGACAGCTGTCCTGCCCTTAAAAAACACACACCTGTTTTGGGTTTACTGGTTTCAAGAAGCACTGTCTGATGTGAACCATGCCTCGCAGAAAAGAGCTCTCAGAAGACCTACCATCAAGAATTGTTGACTTGCATGAAGCTGGAAAGGGTTACAAAAGTATCTCCAAAAGCCTTGATGTTCATGTGTCCATGGTAAGACAGACTGTCTACAAATGGAGAAAGTTTAGCACTGTTGCTACTCTCCCTAGGCGTGGTCGTCCTGTAAAAATGACTGCAAGAGCACAGCGCAGAATGCTGCATGAGGTAAAGAAGAATCCCAGAGTGTCAGCTAAAGACCTACAGAAATCTCTGGCACATGCTAACATTTTTGTTGACACATCTACAATAAGGAAAACATTAAACAAGAATGGAGTACATGGGAGGACACCACGGAGGAAGCCATTGCTGTCCAAAAAGAATATTGCAGCACATTTGAAGTTTGCAAAAGAGCACCTGGATGTTCCACAGCACTACTGGCAAAATATACTGTGGACAGATGAAACCAAGATTGAGTTGTTTGGGAAGAACACACAACACTATGTGTGGAGAAAAAAAGGCACAGCACACCAACATCAAAACCTCATCCCCACTGTGAAACATGGCAGAGGGAGCATCATGGTTTGGGGCTGCTTTGCTGCCTCAGGGCCTGGACGGATTGTTGTCATTGATGGGAAAATGAATTCCAGAGTTTATCAAGACATTTTGCAGGAAAACGTACGACCATCTGTCCGCCAACTGAAGCTCCGCAGAGGATGGGTGATGCAACAGGACAATGACCCAAAGCATACAAGTCATTCAACAAAACAATGGCTGCAACAGCACAGAATACGCCTTCTGGAGTGGCCCAGTCAGAGTCCTGACTTCAACCCCATTGAAATGCTGTGGCATGACCTTAAGAGAGCGATTCACACCAGAAATTCCAAGAATATTGCTACACTGAAACAGTTTTGTGAAGAGGAGTGGTCCAAAATGACTCCAGATCGTTGTGCAGGTCTGATCTGCAACTACAGGAAACGTTTGGTTGAGGTTATTGCTGCCAAAGGAGGGTCAACCAGTTATTAAATCCAAAGGTTCACATACTTTTTCCTCCCTGCACTGTGAATGTTTACATGTTATGTGCAATTAAACCATGGCAACATCTAATGTTTGTGTAGTATTATGTTCAGCAGACTGTGTTCTTCTATTGTTGTGACTTAGATGACGTTCAGAGCACATTTTATGCCCAATTCATGCAAAACTCCACGGAATCCCAAGGGGTTCACATACTTTTTCTTGCAACTGTATATATATATATATATATACATACATATACAAACTGTATGTTGAAATGCATTTTTTATATATTACAAAGTATATGAAAAATATTTTTTTAAAAATATATGTTTTTAATATATTCTTCAGATTTTTTTAACATATAAAAAAGTCATTTTAACATATATTTGTAAATGGATTCCAAAAATGTATATTAAATGTGTTTTTAAAGACACACAGTATATTTGAAAATTTATTTAAAAAAATATTTTTCATATATTTTGTAATATATAAAGAAAGTATTTCAATATATATATATATATATATATATATATATATATATATATATATACAGTGGGGATTGAAAGTTTGGGCACCCCAGCTAAAATTTGTATTAATGTGCATAAAGAAGCCAAGGAAAGATGTAAAAATCTCCAAAAGGCATCAAATTACAGATGAGACATTCTTATAATATGTCAACAAAAGTTAGATTTTATTTCCATCATTTACACTTTCAAAATAACAGAAAACAAAAAAATGGCGTCTGCAAAAGTTTGGGCACCCTGCAGAGTTAATATCTTGTACTGACCCTTTGGCAAGTATCACAGCTTGTAAACGCTTTTTGTAGCCAGCCAAGAGTCTTTCAATTCTTGTTTGAGGTATCTTTGCCCATTCTTCCTTACAAAAGTCTTCCAGTTCTTTGAGATTTCTGGGCTGTCTGTCACGCACTGCTCTTTTAAGGTCTATCCATAGATTTTTTAATTATGTTGAGGTCAGGAGATTGTGAAGGCCATGGCAAAACCTTCAGTTTACACCTCTTGATGTAATCCCCCGTGGATTTCGAGGTGTGTTTAGGATCATTATCCATTTGTAGAAGCCATCCTCTCTTTAACTTCAGCTTTTTCACAGATGGCATCAAGTTACCATCCAAAATTTGCTGAAATTTTATTGAATCATTTTTCCCTCTACTCGTGAGATGTTCCCTGTGCCACTGGCTGCAACACAACCCCAAAGCATGATTGATCCAACCCCATGCTTAACAGTTGGACAGAGGTTCTTTTCATTAAATTCTGTGCCCCTTCTTCTCCAAACGTACCTTTGCTCATTCCGGCCAAAAAGTTCAATTTTAACCTCATCGGTCCACTGAACTTGTTTCCAAAATGCATCAGGCTTGTCTATATGATCATTTGCAAAGTTCAAACGATGATTTTTGTGGTGAGGACGTAGAAGAGGTTTTCTTCTGATGACTCTTCCATGAAGACCATATTTGTACAAGTATCTCTTTATAGTGGAATAGTGTACCACAACTCCAGTGTCTGCCAGATCTTTCTGGAGGGATCGTGCAGTCAAACGTGGGTTTTGAATTGTTTTTCTCACAATCCTGCGAGCTGTTCTGTCTGATATTTTTCTTGGTCTTCCAGATCTTGCTTTAACTTCCACTGTTCCTGATGACTGCCATTTCTTATTTACATTCCGAACAGAGGATATTGACATCTGAAAACGCTTTGCTATCTTCTTATAGCCTTCTCCAGCTTTGTGAACGTCAACTATTTTCAGTTTCAGTTTTCTAGACAACTGCTTAGAAGAACCCATGGTGCTGATTGTTGGGGCAAGGTCAGATGAGTCTGGGCATTTAAAACCTTTGAGATTGACATCACCTGGTCTTCCCGGACAATGATTGAGAACAATCCATGACACTGGCAGGTCTCAGCTTTGCGAAGAGGGCAGTGCATGCTATAAATTCTGCAGGGTGCCCGAACTTTTGCAGACGCCATTTTTTTGTTTTCTGTTATTTTGAAAGTGCAAATGATGGAAATAAAATCTAACTTTTGTTGACATATTATAAGAATGTCTAATCTGTAATTTGATGCCTTTTGGAGATTTTTCCATCTTTCCTTGGCTTCTTTATGCACATTAATACAAATTTTTAGCTGGGGTGCCCAAACTTTCGATCCCCACTGTATATATATATATATATTATTTTTTTAAAAAATATATTGAATATGGCCAAAATTGTAGTATTTCAAATATATGGCAATATATTTGGGAAGAATATTTTTAAAATATATTTGAAATGTATTTTTCTTCCATGTGGAAAACGGTGACCTGTTTTTTTTTTTTTTTTACACTGCTATACACAGTGGAACATTTTCACTGTTACATGCAGGTGTGTGAATGGGCCCACAGACTGGTATATGGATGAGTACAAAATTATTTGTTGCATGCAGCATATATTAGTAAGTCAAAAGTAACTATATTATTTAATACCAAAATATGCCCCTCGCCTTGTCCTAATAATGACAAACAAAAAAAAGTGTGGTGCAGGAAAAACAAAACCTAAGAGTATCTAGATGCCCATAAAGTCCATATAAGTCCTTCAAAAGTCCATAAAGAAATACTTCGGTCAGCTTGTTCTATAGAGGCAGAAGCAAACTCTATGCTGTACAAACCATAACAGAGAGAAAACACACAAGCACCATCTATCAGGGAACAAGAAGATCGCCGCAGCGCATGAAACTTAGTAGAAAAAGGATCTATCCGGCCATAGCTGCTCTTTTGATTCTTGCATTTATTGAAAGACCACAGTGTAGAAGCTGCAAATAGAAAAAGTTGACGTGTTTTAGCCTATGCGGCTTTAGTCCTAACTCAATCCCTCTGTCCCTTTTTCCACCTCAGTTGTCTGTCTTTTTTTGTCTGATGTACAGATCTCTATTAAAAATGTGCTTAATAACTGTCTAAAGTATTATACTACGCCAGGGGCGGACTGACAACTCATGGGGCCACCGGGCAATAGGGGATCATGGGGCCCCTGTGTCCTTGCCCAAACTCAAAAAAGCCTATGAAAAAGGTACCAGGGGCATCTCATGGGGCCCCCTACTGACCCCGGGCCCTCGGGCAGTGCCTGAGTTTCCAAATGGTCAGTCCGCCCCTGTACTACGCCAATATTCATCCAACCTCTAAATGATTGCATATTGTATTTTGAGAAGCCAGTTTAAAAGAAAAGCAGTAAAAATGCACTATTGGGTTTAGCCAGTCATTGTTTTGGTTATGAATCCTTCATGGTCCATGTACTTGGGAGCGAGACAGGGGTGTGTTTCTTTGCCTACATACCTTGTGTTAAAAATAGTGATGAGTTCAGATTTGGGTTTGGGTTCAATCCGAACCCAAGTTTGTCTGATCTTGGAAGTTAGCTGTCATTGCAGGGCCAAAAAGATGCAGGCAGGAGGTTCTGGTCCCACAGCTGACACACACAAAGGTGTGGAGATGCTTGGGATGTAATTGACCTAATATTAATTTTTTTGCCTTCCTCTGGATCAACTGTGGGTGTAGGATTATCATTTTTTTTTCTATGGTTGAACTGGATGGACTTTTGTCTTTTTTCAGCCAGACTGACGAACTATGTAACTATGAACACGGCCATATTAGGTCAATGATGTCATAAACATCCCCCCTTTGTATACATAGAGCTGCAGGAAGAGGAATGTAAGGCCTGAAGCTCATTGGCGTGGCAATCATGGCTATCCAATGGGTTGGGACTCTAGTTAAAAGTTACCCCTCTTTCTCAGAAAGGTAGCAGGTATACACTTTCATCTTCCTATAACATGGCCAGATCTTACCTAGGTTGTCTTATGTAACAAAACACGTGGCTTCTGAAAATCCCTGCAGTAGAGATCAGTTAGATCAAATCTAGGCAGTCCACAATATCACCAGCCTTTGTCTATATGGGTGACTGAGGACAGCCCTTTGTCTGGGAACCTGTGGAACCAGTAGATGTAAATCCAAAAAGTAATATTTGGAGTATGAGAATAGCTAATGTAAAAAAAAGAAAAAAAATTATATCTATATCTATATCTATATCTATATATATATATATATATATATATATATATATGAAGAGATTTACTAAAACTGATGCACTCAGGATCTGGTGCTGCTTTGCGTGTTAGCCAGTCAGCTTCTAACTTCAGCTTCAGTCCTCATGCACACGGGCTGTTTTTGGCTTTTGATGTTTTTTTCTACAGCTAGTAACCCCCCCAGCATGTTATCCTAGGTGTCCATGCATACATAGACTGGAATCAATGCTTTTTGGCTGGGACATTTTTTGGCTGGAAAAAAACCCAAAACTAGAGGGCTTCAAGAGGAGTTTTTTAGCTGTAAAAACGCTCTAACGCTGAAATACATGGCAAAA
The DNA here is from genome assembly GCF_062004578.1 of Staurois parvus. NCBI lineage: Eukaryota > Metazoa > Chordata > Amphibia > Anura > Ranidae > Staurois > Staurois parvus. The sequence continues at coordinate 570,061 of NW_028319148.1, read as the reverse complement.
TGCGGTAAAACACCGCTAACTGGCATTTTTGGACTTTTTTTGACTAAAAATAGTTTTTTTTGGTAAAAAAAAAAAAAGCTAAAAAACTCAAAAGCAGGAAAGCGCGGGAAAACGCCGCTAAATGTGGCAAAATGCCGCTAAACGCTAATGCAAAAACTCTAAAAAAAAGCTGAACAGCTCACATTTTTAACCACTTCCCGACCGGCCGTTGCATATAAACGGCCGGACGGTGGCAGTGCAGGGTTGGGTGGGTGTTTAGAAACGGCCTCCCCGCCCCCTGCTTGTGTGCGCTCCCTCGGAGCGTGCAGCACCGCGATCCGGTGCCCGCTGTGTCCTCCGGACACAGTGAAACACCGATCGATCGTCAGACGGGACCTCTGTACGAGGTCCCGATCATGTGATCACTGATTGGCCAATCAGTGATCACATGCAAAGTAGTAAGCAAGATGTCACTTGTGACATCATTGCTTACTATGTGTGAAATCTGTGAATGATCACAGAGGTCACATGGTACAAGGCTATTCACAACAGCCTTGTACCATGTGACAAGCTGTGACCAATCACAGCTCACTCAGTACTTCTCAATGACTGCAAGAATGCACACAGAGAGAAAGAGAAATTATTGCTTTTAAATAAAAAATAAATCTTCATCACCCCCCACAAGTAGTACAGTGTCACCATGGTGACACTGTACTGCTAGGGTGACAGTATGTAAAAAAATAATAATAATAATAATATAAAAAAATTAAACAAAAATGTAAAAAAATGTTTAAAAATTATAATTTTTGGTTATAAACTAATTTGGATTTTTTTTTTACTAAAAAGATAACGGAATAAATTTTGGCAAAGATTTATGATGAAATATTATTTATTTGCAAAATTTTATAAAAAAACACTTTTTTCTAAATTTTTGGACTTTTTCAATTACATAGCAAAAAAAATTAAAATCCCAGCGGTGAATAAATACCACCAAAATAAGGTTTATCTGTCTCAAAAAAATGGTAAAAAATTAATTTGGGTACAGTGTTGCATGACTGCACAATTGTCATTCAAAGTGTGATAGCGCTGAAAGCTGAAAATTGCCCTGGTCAGGAGGGGGGTGAAAGTGTCCGGACTTGAAGGGGGGGAAAGTGCCCGGACTGGAAGGGGGGGAAAGTGTCCGGACTGGAAGGGGGGGAAAGTGTCCGGACTGGAAGGGGGGGAAAGTGTCCGGACTGGAAGGGGGGGAAAGTGTCCGGACTGGAAGTGGTTAACATGACTTTGCACAGCTAACGTTACCAACCTTATCAAAACATCCCGTGTGCATGAGGACTCAGGATCATCGGTTGCCTCCTATCGGTATCCACCAGGGACTCTTTTGCAAGGGAGAGACAGGGGTTGATTCACTAAACCTGGAATATAACGGGAGACAATACAGCAACAATACAGTTCAATACAATGGGGTTAGGAGGGCCCTGATCCTTGGAGCTTGCAATCTAGGATTAAAATTATGTTTATTTTTTAGCAGTGCTGTAGATAATTTTTTTTTCTGATGGGGTTCAGAAGGAAGGGAGGGAGGGGTGGGTGGGAGGAAGGGAGGTTGGACTCACATGCTCAGTTAGATGCTTCAGAGCTGTCAGCTGCTGTGTTTAATTTCCCACCCACACATCCTCTGAAGCTGCTCGGACTGGAGTATGGGCAGGCATAGGGGGAGGCAGAGCAGATCCAGCCTCTCTCCCCTCATCTCTTATTGGGGCAGAGGATGGAGGGAGGGGCTGGGTATTGAGGAGCACACAGCAGGTGGGGGCCCTGAAAGAAAATGGAACATTCGGGGATGATCGGTGCAGCGCTGGGGGCAATGACAAGCAGCGATCTCCTGTATGGCTTTCAATGAAGCAGCTGGAAGTCAATTCTCCTCCTCTCCCTCTCGTAGCTTCCAGTTGCTTCATTGAAAGCCATACAGGAGATCGCTGCTTGTCGCTGCCCCCACCGCTGCCCCTCCCACACACCCCTGGTCCCGACACTGCTCACCTCCACCTTATTTCCGCTCGCCCAATTCAAGTGGGCAAGTGGAAATTTCAAGGGCTGCTATAAGGGATGGTTGGAAACTCTTCTCTTGAGGGGATGGGGGGGGGGGGGGTTAAGGTCCCCCCCTTCCAATATCTATGCCCCTCTTTTTTAGTGAAATCATGCACTGGTGTTGTCACACTGTAGACTGGGATGTCTTAGATGGACACATAGTTTTGGTAAAAGACTACAAAGTTAACAGGTAATAAAACCATGTTACTGGTTGGATTCAAAAACAAAACTAGTGACAAACTGCATCATATACAGTTGTGCTCAAAAGCTTGCATACATTGGCAGAAATTGTGACATTTTGATATTGAAAATATAATTGATCATGCCATGATCATGGCTCCTTTTTAAATTATAATAATAACAGAAATCACCCAAATGGCCCTGATCAAAGGTTTACATGCCCTGGAATGTTTGGCCTTGGTACAGACACATAAGGTGAAACACACACAGGGTAAAATTGCAATTACAGGTTCATTTCTCACATCTGTGGCTTTTTAAATTGCAATTAGTGTCTGTGTATAGATAGTCAGTGAGTTTTTGTTAGCTCTCACATGGATGCACTGAGCCATGGGGAGCAGAAAAGAACTGTCAAAAGACCTGTGTAACAAGGTAATGGAACTTTATAAATATGGAAAAGGATATAAAAAGATATCCAAAGCCTTGAATATGCCAATCAGTACTGAGTAATCACTTATTAAAAAGCAGAAAATTCGGGGATCTCTTGATACCGAGCCAAGGTCAGGAAGACAAAGTAAGATTGCAGCCGCAACTACCAGAAGAATTGTTTGCGATACAAAGAAAAACCCATAGGTAACCTCAGGAGAAATACAGGCTGCTCTGGAAAAAGATGGTGTGGTTTTTTCAAGGAGCACAATACGATGATACTTTATCAAAAAAGAGCTGCATGGTTGAGTTGCCAGAAAGAAGCTTTTACTGGAGTGACGAGGCAAAAATAGAGCTTTATGGTCACAACCATAAATGCTATTTTTGGAGAGGAGACAACCAGGCCTATAGCGACAAGAATAGCACCCCCACTGTGAAGCATGGTGGTGGTTCACTAATGTTTTGGTGGTGTGTTAACTCTAAAGGCACGGGGAATCTTGTGAAGATTTATGGCAAGATGAATGCAACATGTTATCAGAAAATACTGGCAGACAATTTGCATTCTTGTGCACGAAAGCTGCCCATGGGACGCTCTTGGACTCTCCCTCAGGACAATGATCCTAAGCACAAGGCCAAGTTGACCCTTCAGTGGTTACAGCAGAAAAAGGTTCTGGAGTGGCCATCACAGTCTACTGACCTTAATATCAATGGACCACTGTGGGGAAACTCAAACGTGCGATTCGTATAACGACCAAAGACTTTGCATGATCTGGAGGCATTTTGCCAAGACAATTGGACAGCTATACCACCTGCAAGAATTTGGGACCTCCTAGACAGCCATTACAAAAGACTGCACATTGTCATTGATGCTACAGGGGAAATACTCAGTAATAAGAACTAAGATGCAGACTTTTGAACAGGGGGCATTTCATACTTACTTGTTGCCATGTTTTATTATATGAATGTGCCATTCTCTTATGACCTACAGTTGAATATGAATCAAATAAGAAAAAGAAAAGAAATGTGTTTTACCTGCTCACTCTTGTTTTCTTTAAAAATGGTACATTGTTATTACCAATTCTGCATGGGTATGCAAACATTTGAGCACAACTGTATGTAATTTAAAAAAATTTTTGCACAGTAACATTTCATGGATTAAAAGTTAGAATTCGGGTTAATATGGGGTCAGGGATACAGTTATAGTTAGGTTTAGGAGTTGAGGACTCGGACAGGTGTGTATACATAGGGTATCGGTAGGGTTTGTGTTAACAAGAACTTGGGTTAGCCCAGGGGTGGGCAAACTTTTTGACTTGAGGGCCGCAATGGGTTCATATATTGGACCCGGGGGCCGGACCAAGAGTAGATGAATGATGTGTATGTGTCATCCATAGTAAGTATAGTAATATTCCCCCATAGTAAGCATAGTAATTAATCCCCCATATAGTAATTCATCCCCCATAGTAATTCATCCCCCATAGTAATTCATCCCCCATAGTAATTAATCCCCCATATAGTAATTCATCCCCCATAGTAATTCATCCCCATAGTAATTAATCCTCCATATAGTAATTCATCCCCCATAGTAATTCCTCCCCCATAGTAATTAATCCCCCATATAGTAATTCATCCCCCATAGTAATTCATTCACTTAACTTTGCTCCGCGCGTTCCTCTCGCCGTGTTCCCGCGCCGTTCCGGTCTTCAGGGCGGACTGTGAGAGGAGCCTAGCTCTTCTCACGTTCGTCACGCTGCCCCGCCTACACACATCCTGACAGTATCACGCTCCAAGGGCCGGATTAAAAGGTCCGCCGGGCCGTATACAGCCCGAGGGCCGTAGTTTGCCCATTGCTGGGTTACCTCTAGCATCAAGGTGTATATTCTAGTTAAACTTCAGGGTTTGGGTTGAGAGTTAGGGAGTTCGGTTTAGGGGTTAAATGTCTAGGGGATTTTTTTAAATTAGTGATGAGCTGAGCACACTTGGGTTCAGTTTGAGCATAGTTCAGGGATCATGTGTAAAGCTCCGATGCAGAATCCAAACTCCATTAACGGCAATGTGAACGGAAGACTTGAAATCAGTTCTGGCTATTTTTTAGGCTAATAGGAAAGGGATTGTTAAACAAATGGCACAGGGAGTTGGGCACCACCAAAGCAAAGCAAAAAATTATTGAAAATTCAGTTTGGCAGGGAGTAGGAACTATAGCAAAATGAAACATTAAAAATACAAAACGTCATTAAATACTATGTTGGAGAATGCCTTGACACTGTCTATGAAGTGGCACATCTGTGTAAAAAAAGTGTGGGGTTCCCCTCTAAAAATCCACACCAGACCTCTATTTTAGCATGCAACCTGCTGGTCTCCTTCCCAAAACTATACCAGACTACATGTCCTCAACATGGAGGAGGACCTTACCGAGGGGATACCCTATGGCAAAGCATCTTGACTTCATGTTGATGAGGACAAAGGCCTCTTCCCCACAACTGTGGCCCGGTGGTTTTGGGGGTCTGTGGTAAGGGGGCTTATCCAAATCTGGAAGCACACAGTGATGTCACTGACGAGATATAGTCATGTCCAAAGATGCAGGGACTGTCTTGGCAAAGCAGTTTATCCCCATGTTGATGAGAACAAGGGTCTCCTCCCCACAACCTTGGCCTGGTGATTGTTAGGTTCTGTTAGAAGGGGGCTTATCAGAATCCGGAACCCATTTAGAAAAAAAAGTTTTGAAGTTTCATGAACGAAACAGGATCTACAAATGGAGGGGTACGTTTTTCAATCATCCACCCCTTCTTCATTCATAAATCACATTTCATTCATAGAAGTACCAGAATCTATGAATGGAGGAGGTTGGCAGAAAGAGCAGGCATGGTCTGGCATTTTTTATGAGTGCCTGTCAGAGCTGCCTTAGTTCTAGTATCCCTCTCCACATTAGAAGATTATGACAGCTGGAGTGGGGGCATTGCTGGAGGAAGATTTCTGCTAAACAAGGACACACCACATTTAAGGTAAGTATTATCCCTTGTGCTGATTATTTATTTATTTTCGGTAAACTTAAGCTTTAACAGCGAGAGCCTGTCATATATAGAAGCGGTAGAAATATCGCTTCTGTATTTAATTTTTTGCCCCATACCAAACAGGGTGCAAAGAGGGCAAAAGTCTGTTGGCTTTACCCAGGGACAGACTGACAACTCATGGGGCCCACGGGCAATAGGGGATCATGGGGCCCCTGTGTTCTCACCCACACTCAAATCTACACTTAAAAAAGCCTATGAAAGGTACTAGGGCAGGGGTGGGCAAACTTTTTGACTTGAGGGCCGCAATGGGTTCATATATTGGACCCGGGGGCCGGACCAAGAGTAGATGAATGATGTGTATGTGTCATCCATAGTAAGTATAGTAATATTCCCCCATAGTAAGCATAGTAATTCATCCCCCCTATAGTAATTCATCACCCCTATAGTAATTCATCCCCCCTATAGTAATTCATCCCCCATATAGTAATTCATCCCCCCTATAGTAATTCATCCCCCATATAGTAATTCATCCCCCCTATAGTAATTCATCCCCCCTATAGTAATTCATCACCCATATAGTAATTCATCCCCCATAGTAATTCATCCCCCATATAGTAATTCATCCCCCTATAGTAATTCATCCCCCATATAGTAATTCATCCCCCCTATAGTAATTCATCCCCCCTATAGTAATTCATCCCCCATAAAGTAATTCATCCCCCCTATAGTAATTCATCCCCCATAAAGTAATTCATCCCCCATATAGTAATTCATCCCCCATAGTAATTCATCCCCCATATAGTAATTCATCCCCCATAGTAATTCATCCCCCATATAGTAATTCATCCCCCATAGTAATTCATCCCCCATAGTAATTCATCCCCCATATAGTAATTCATTCCCCATATTAATTCATCCCCCATATTAAGTCCCCAAGTCCCCCCTGTGTCAGTTCACTTACCTTTGCTCCGCGCGTTCCTCTCGCCGTGTTCCTGCGCCATTCCGGTGTAGCATGAAAATCTGTCTCCTATGAGGATCTGTCCCCCTTGACGTATCTGCGCATGTGCCAGTTTCAGGCATTAGCAGCCGATCGGCGATCTCCGGCACATGCGCAGATACGTCGAGGGAGACAGATCCTCATAGGAGACAGATTTTCATGCTACACCGGTCTTCAGGGCGGACTGTGAGAGGAGCCTCGCGGGAGCCTAGCTCCGCGGGCCGGATTAAAAGGTCCGCCGGGCCGTATACGGCCCGCTGGCCGTAGTTTGCCCATTGCTGTACTAGGGGCATCTCATGGGGCCCCCTACTGACCCTGGGCCCTCGGGCAGTGCTCGAGTACCCAAGTGGTCAGTTCGCCCCTGGCTTTACCCCATGTATAATTAGGGTGTTAGGTTAAAATTTTGAGTTTACAAAATTGAGGTTAAGTTGAGCTTTCAAGTTTTGGATAGATTTGGAGTTAGGTTTGCAAGTTAGGGGTTGGGGAGAGGATTTATAATTAAGGGTATAGTTAGTGTTTCAGTTGACAAAACATAAGGTTAGGTTAAGGTTTAGGGTTGGTCCTGGTGGTTAAGCTAATGTTTAGGATAAATTACTTTTGGAATTTCTGGGTTCAGATATTTCCACATTGCCCATAGTGATGGGTCAATAGGAATGTGTGGATGGCAGCAGCCTTCAATATTACGAGTAAGTGTCAGAGCCTTGCCAATTGGAAACTGTCCAGAATTTGGTATAATTGAGTTTAATGCTGGAATGTGCAGACATCTCAAGATACCTGTATTTTCTACCCAACACCAGTGCCTCCCGTGACAGGTCCTTAGAAGACATACTTTTCCAGGATCATTACCTTCCTGTACTTGGACCCATTTACAAGCATCCCTGGCAATTTCATTAATCTGGAGAGCAAAAATCTTGTTATTTTTTTTTTTTTGCACAAGATTGAGTATTCTTTGAAAAATGAATTTTCAGTTTGCCAATATAAGTTTCAATGTGAACATGTTCTACTCCTTAGTACTGTATATCAACATTATTGTCAGTCATGTAACAAGGTCCTCTTGGGGCCCCCAAAGTCTCAGTATACACAGAGTTCACCATGTATGGTGAATTGATAAAAGAGCAAAACAACTGGTGCAAAATAGCAATTGCATGTTACTCATATTGCATTCGGTTCATGGAACTCCAGTAATTACTTTGATGTGCTGATTCTTTTGTATTGATGAAAAAAATAATATACTGAAGTTCAAATTCTTGCCCTCGTTATCCAAAAATGGGAATTTTTTTTTAAGCTGGTCCTCGACTGCAGTCCAGTAGAAGGCGATTTAAATACCCCAGTGAATAAGCTGCCCATTCTCAGTCTTTCAGAGGACTTCTGGAGGATAAAACCTATCTCAGGTTTGATCTGCCTATGTACAAAAAATGGTCACTGGCTGTCTATAACTGGCCTTCACAGCAAGGAGCACATGGACGGGCGACGCATGTCAAACAACAAAACAGAAAAATTCCCAGCTCTAAGTTGCAGCCAGCCCACAAACACACTGAATTTACCTGTCTAGCAGTATGTGTTAACAACAGGGGTTTAGTTAGCACACATTTACAAATACATGCGTAAACTACAGAGTCTCGTCATGGCACCCCAATATTCTGTAGTTCCTAACTCTACAAATTTAAGAGCCCTCATAGTAGAGGCACATGTATTTAATGGATAGACCAAGTCAAATGGACCTGAGGGAGCCCACCCCTCCGTAAAGGTACAGGAGCGCACTGGACACCCAGCATGTAGCACAATGGCAGCTAGGGTGTCCAGTGTGCCCCCTCGACCAGCAATTAAACAGTACAAAAAACTGCCATTCCCCCCCCCCCCCCACACACTCTGTCCAAGCAGTACACTGAAAAATTTACATTTTGCCAAAAGTTTCTCCTGAAAAATAGTAGTGCACTTCCTGTGTCTAAGTGCTTCTGTGCCTTCTTCTGCTATATATTGCAGTTTGAGATAATCTAAGGCTCTGCTGAGACTTTCACCAGATTTGGAGTGAGATTTGGTGATATCACCACTGTTCTCTTTGCTGGAGAGAAAGATGTACCTGAGGACCTGCACTGCAAGCATATCCCTGCTTCTGCTTTAGTCATTTTACAGATCTGTACTTTTTTTTACCTCCCCTGTTGCTTCTTCTTCATTACCCCGCCAGTCATCAGTTCACCAGTAACTGGGAGAAGTTCTGCTATGAGGAAGCAAAATTCTGCCTCTACTAAGATGGCCATCTCACACAAAGACACAGTGTAGTACAAAGCATGGTATGTCAATAGTAGCTGCAGGGAGACCACAGGTGATACTTTTGACTATTCCTTTGGCCTCTGCCTGCCTTATTGCGATAGATTGTGTCAGGGATCCCGGGTCCTCGGCGGTGCGCGCATGCGCAGACGGCCGATCCGACCCAGCCGGCGATCGCGGCGGCGGCCGCGCATGCGCAGTAGCGATCGCGGCCGCACCAATGGGAGAACAGGGCGCTCTATTTAAAGCTGCCCTGTGCATCTCCAGGTTGCCGCAAGGTCTTGTTCCTGTCCTGTAAGTACGCTTCCTTGTTGCCAAACTCTGCCTGTTCTGTTTATGCTGACCCTCTCCTGCTCTGACCCCGGCTCGTCCCTGACCATCCTTCTGCCTGACCCTCTGTACCGCGTTGCCTGCTACCTGCTGAACCTGGCTTGTGACCCCGACCATTCTCCGCTTACTCCCCCTGTACCACGCTGCCCGCACAATACCGACCCGGCTAGTCTGACCTCGCCTACTCCTGATAGTTGCCCATCCATCCCGCTCGGATCGGGATCTGTCATCCCATCCATCCAGCTCGGATCGGGATCTGTCATCCCATCCATCCAGCTCGGATCGGAATCTGTCATCCCATCCATCCAGCTCGGATCGGGATCTGTCGTCCCCTTCACAGCAGGCTCAACCCGGGCACATACCCTCAGCGGGACCCCTCTGCCACCGCCTGGGGGTGCCCAGGGACGCGACCTGGTTTCAGTCTTGCACCAAGTCCATCCCCACCATCAGGGGCCCTGGTGAAAAGGCAGACTGGGACTTAGACTCCGCGTCCTGGGAAACCCCGTGCCGTGGACCACTAGAGATCCCGTTGGGCGGAGCCTGACAGATTGTACATTTCAGGTCATTTTTAACCTCCCTGGTGGTATTCCCGAGTGTAGCTCGGGGTAAAGTTTCAGCACCACAAGCAGTAACCCCGAGCTACACTTGGGAATACCCTGCAGCTTTGCTCTGGGATCTCTTCTTCACTTACCTTGTCGTGCACTCCCGCGATGTCCCCCCTGCAGTGTCCCCGGCAATGTCCTCCGGCCGATGCCGGCATCCATGTTCCGGGTTTCGTTCCCTGAGACGTCAGGAGTCCCTACGGGGGACGGAACTGGCGGGAAATTTGAAAATTTTAAAAGTGACATTCACTAAATTCACTAAAATCTGATAGTATTATATTACTGTATCAAACCTTTTCACATATATTTTGTCCCGAGTGCTTTGTCCGGCGCCCTGCCTGTATTTTTACTGTTCTTTCTGCCTGGAAACTGAGAAACGTCCATGGCGTCCAAAAAGCGTCCCTTTACGTCAAAAGCGGTTTTAGACCGGCTAGAGAACAGCGATAGTAAATCAGAACCACTTGCAGAATTGAGTGATAATGATTCGTGGGGGAAATTCCTCAACAGACACTGAAAACGATTCTGCGACTTTGCTCAGCGATGTGCAAACTTGGCGCTCTATTTCACATTTCAGTGTTTTTGGTTCAATTATATTATTGAATTAAATGTATTATTATTATATTATTATTTTTTATGATTATTTATTAAATTATAATTTATGATTTCGTGTTTCAAATTTGATTATACCCGGGATGTTTACTAGACTCTTGTTCGGACAGATTTCAGTGAGTTATTCCTAAGAATTACAGCCTACAATAAAAAAACAACATATTTCCATGCAAAAAATGTACCGCTTTGAGCACAGAAATATGGACATAATCAGACCGCTAGGGAGGCTACAGAAACACTGCAATTTTTCCCATTCAGAGCACATAGCCTACTGCTGGACATGTAATGGTTTCAATACATGGGGCAGCAAATAACTCTCCCCAAGTGACAGTGCTCAAGCCTGAGCAGCCAATCACCAGGCCTGAACACTGTCACATAGGGGGTGCCATGATGTTAGCCCCTCCTGTCTAAGCATCAAACCAGTTTACACTGAAGTTCAGACAGGCTGGAATTCTGTGGTGGTGAGGAAGCTGGCTGGGTAAGTATATATGGAAGGTGGGCAATGTGTAGAAACTGTTACTTTTCTTAAATGGCCAAAGTGTTGGTGTCAGCCCCCTAAACTTGTATAGTTGGCTCAGCTGAACATGCATCTAATCAAGGAGGAGCAAATGTTGCAACAATTGTTATTTCTCTTTACCTCTGTCCAGGGGCGGACTGACCATTTGGAAACTCGGGCACTGCCGAGGGCCTGGGGTCAGTAGGGGGCCCCATGAGATGCTCCTGGTACCTTTTTCATAGACTTTTTTGAGTTTGGGCAAGGACACAGGGGCCCCATGATCCCCTATTGCCCGGGGGCCCCATGAGTTGTCACTCCGCCCCTGCCTCTGTCAGTAGAAGAGGTATTTGCACTACTTTATAGACTAAAGTCTAACACCCAGTCAGGGGCGGACTGACAAAACATGGGGCCCCTGGGCAATAGGGGATCATGGGGCCCCTGTGTCCTTGCCCAAACTCAAAAAAGCCTATGAAAAATGTACCAGGGGCATCTCATGGGGCCCCCTACTGACCCCGGGCCCTCAGGCAGTGCCCAAGTTTCCAAATGGTCAGTCCGCCCCTGCACCCAGTCAATGTGAATATAGTCAGTCTGGGAGACTCATGGTTATTGGTACCTTACATGAATGTCCAAATGTACAGTACTAGGGCTACGGAAGCTCATTAGACAGTTCTTAATATTTATCTGTAATATACTCAACACATCAATTAGCTTTTTTGTTAGAATAAGTTCTAGCTAATGCATTGCAACTGACAATTGTGTTACAATTTTGTAGTGGTGATAATGTGCATGCACTCCGTGTTGATTGGTGGTGAAGACCAACAACGGCTTCTAGAGGCAGCCCATGACCTTCGAATGACAGATGGCTCCGTGGTATTCATTCCTTATGACACCTTGCAGTACAGTCTTCCTTATGACCGTCCCTTTTACATCTTTACGAACAAGACGAAGCTTCGTTGGGCCTATGACGCTGTGCTCACCATCACTGTCACCTCTCAGCATGGAAACTTCTATGATACATTCCGGGATGCAAAATCCAATGACGTGATTCCAAAAGATCTTGACCCAATAGAGGTAAGATCACCTGTCTTTAAGGAAATGCTTATACATCTACTTTGTATGCTCATGTGGGCAGCGGCGGACTGACAACTCATAGGGCCCCCGGGCAATAGAGGATAATAGGGCCCCTGTGTCCTTGCCCAAACTGAAAAAGCCTATGAAAAAGGTACGAGGGGCATCTCATGGGGCCCCCTACTGACCCCGGGCCCTTGGGCAGTGCCCGAGCTTCCAAATGGTCAGTCCGCCCCTGCATGTGGGGTTTTATAATGTTTTGGTAAAAGTTCAAACTGACATTGAAAGCAGTTTTTAACGCTCCTCAAACGCCTGTGCAAATGATACTATGGACAACACACAGTGCTGTTCACATATCAAAACATGAAGCATTAGGGTTGCTTCAAAATTGAAGCCTCGTTTCGATTCTGGATGAGTTTGAAGAATCTCATTCAAGCCTATTATTATTATTATTATACAGTATTTATAAAGCGCCAATAGTTCGCTCAGCGCTGTACATTACAAAGGGGGACAGAACATGTGACAGAACACTACCAATACAATGCAAAACATGAGGGGATCGAGGGCCCTGCTCTTTGGAGCTTACAATCTAGGAGGGAGGGGATGGTGGCACAGGAGGAGATAGCTGTGGGGGATGGAGTGGTAGGAAGAGTGGAGGAGGTCGGCAAGTTAGCAGGGGGTGGGGTAGGCTTCCCTGAAGAGATGGGTTTTCAGGGTGCGCCTAAAGGAGAGGAGAGTAGGTGATAATCTGATGGGTTGGGGCAGGGAGTTCCAGAGGATGGGTGACACCCTGGAGAAGTCCTGGAGGCGGGCATGGGAGGAGGAGACCAGGGAACTAGAGAGAAGGAGGTCTTGTGAGGAGCGGAGTGTGCGTGTTGGGCGGTACTTGGATATTAGGTCAGTGATGTAATTCGGGGCAGTATGGTGGACAGCTTTGTACGTCAGTGTTAGGATTTTGAATTTGATCCGTTGCGCAATCGGAAGCCAGTGGAGGGATTGGCAAAGGGGGGTGGCGGAGATGGAGCGGTTGGAAAGGTGAATGAGTCTGGCAGCCTATGGTGACTCTGCACAAACATGCTGGCAGGCGTTTGGGGGGCGTTTGCAGTGGGGTGTTAATTACATTACAGTTTATTATAAGCGTTTGTGGTGCAGTTTTAACACTTGTAAAACGCTTATAAAAACACATAGGGCATTTAGGAGGCATTTTCAACACTTGTAAAACGCAGTCTAACTCCCATACTAAAGCTCATTAATGCCTGTTTAACGCCCCTACTAATGCTATAGGAGCGTTTGTTAAGAGTTAGAAATGTAGTCAAGTGTGAACAAACCCTTAAGTGGTAGTAAAGTCCTTTTCCTTGATTTATACCTACATCAGGGGTGTCAAACTGGCAGCCCTCCAGCTGTAGCGAAACTACAAGTCCCATCATGCCTCTGCCTTTGGAAGTCATATTTGTAACTGTCAATCTTGCAATGCCTCATGGGACTTGTAGTTTGGCAACAGCTAGAGGGCCCCCAGTTTGACACCCGTGACCTACAGGTACAGTAAGCCTATAATAAGGCTTAGCTGTAGGTACAGTAAATTTCTACTAAACATGCACTGCTTATGAAATATTGACTTTACTTCACCAGCACATGTGCCCTGCACTCTCAATGGACTACTCTATTTCAGAGTTTATGTAAAAAATGGGTAAATTCCTGTCCTTTTTGCCGCTTGTCTCCCACTGTGGAGATTTTAGTTGATACAGCATGGAAAGAGGTCATCCGTAGGTAAGAAGGAGGTAAAAAATGGGTAAATCCCTGTCCTTTTTGCCACTTGTCTCCCACTGGGGAGATTTTAGTTGATCCTGCATGGAAAGAGGTCATCCGTAGGTAAGAAGGAGATAAAAATGGATAAATCCCTGTCCTTTCTGCCACTTGTCTCCCACTTGGGAGATTTTAGTTGATCCTGCATGGAAAGAGGTCATCCGTAGGTAAGAAGGAGGTAACAAATGGGTAAATCCCTGTCCTTTTTGCAACTTGTCCCTTACTGGGGAGATTTTAATTGATGCAGCATGGAAAGAGGTCATCCGTAGGTAAGAGGGAAGTAAAAAATGGGTAAATCCCTGTCCTTTTTGCCACTTGTCTTCCAATGGGGAGATTTTAGTTAATGCAGCATGGAAAGAGGTCATCCGTAGGTAAGAAGGAGGTAAAAAATGGGTAAATCCCTGTCCTTTTTGCCACTTGTCTCCCACTGGGGAGATTTTAGTTGATGCAGCATGGAAAGAGGTCATCCATAGGTAAGAAGGAGGTAAAACATGGGTAAATCCCTGTCCTTTTTGCAACTTGTCCCTTACTGGGGAGATTTTAATTGATGCAGCATGGAAAGAGGTCATCCGTAGGTAAGAGGGAAGTAAAAAATGGGTAAATCCTTGTTCTTTTTGCCACTTGTCTTCCAATGGGGAGATTTTAGTTGATACAGCATGGAAAGGTCATCCGTAGGTAAGGAGGTAAAAAATGCGTAAATCCCTGTCCTTTTTGCCGCTTTTCTCCCACTGGGGAGATTTTAATTGATCCCGCATGGAAAAAGGTCATCCGTAGGTAAGAGGGAAGTTAAAAATGGGTAAATCCCTGTCCTTTTTGCCACTTGTCTCCCACTGGGGAGATTTTAGTTGATGTAGCATGGAAAGAGGTCATCCGTAGGTAAGAAGGAGGTAAAAAATGGGTAAATCCCTGTCCTTTTTGCCACTTGTCTCCCACTGGGGAGATTTTAGTTGATGTAGCATGGAAAGAGGTCATCCGTAGGTAAGAAGGAGGTAAAAAATGGGTAAATCCCTGTCCTTTTTGCCACTTTTCTCCCACTGGGGAGATTTTAGTTGATGTAGCATGGAAAGAGGTCATCCATAGGTAAGAAGGAGGTCAACTGCAGGTCAGGAGGACAACTATAGCTCAGAAAGCAAGTCAGCTGCAGGTTAGAAGGAGCACAGCTGCAGATCAAAAGAAGGTCAGCTGCAAGTCAGAAAAGGATCAACTACTAGTTAAATGGAGGTCAGTTGCAGTTCCGAAGGAGGTGAACTGCAGGTCTGATAGAGATCTGCTACCAAATAAATGAAGGTCAATTGCAACTCAGATAAAGCTCAAGTGCATGTCAGAAAGGGATCAACTGCTAGTTATAAGGAGGTTAACTGTAGGTCAGAAGGATGACAACTGCAAGTCAGTTGATTGTAGACTATAGAGAGGCCAGCTACAGATTTGAAGGAAGTCAGCTGCAGGTTAGAAATGAGGTCAACTGCTGGTCAGAAGGAGGACAGCTATAGGTAAAAAGGAATCGGCTGCAAGATAGGAGGTCAACTGCAGATGATAAAAAAGGTCAACTGCAGATTAGAAGGAGGTTAGCTACAAGCAGGGGTGGACTGACCATTTGGAAACTCGGGCACTGCCCGGGGTCAGTAGGGGGCCCCATGAGACGCCCCTGGTACCTTTTTCATAGGCTTTTTTGAGTTTGGACAAGGACACAGGGGCCCCATGATCCCCTATTGCCCGGGGGCCCTGTGAGTTGTCAGTCCGCCCATGGCTACAAGTCAGAAGAAAGTCAGCTGCAGGTCAGCTGCAGGTCAGAAGGAGGTCAACTGCAGGTTAGAAGGAGGTCAATTGCAGGTTAGAATGAGGTTAGCTACAAGTCAGAAGAAAGTCAGCTGCAGGTCAGAAGGAGGTCAACTGCAGGTTAGAAGGAGGTTAGCTACAAGTCAGAAGAAAGTCAGCTGCAGGTTAGAAGGAGGTCAATTGCAGGTTAGAAGGAGGTTAGCTACAAGTCAGAAGAAAGTCAGCTGCAGGTCAGAAGGAGGTTAACTGCAGGTTAGAAGGAGGTCAATTGCAGGTTAGAAGGAGGTTAGCTACAAGTCAGAAGAAAGTCAGCTGCAGGTTAGAAGGAGGTCAACTGCAGGTTAGAAGGAGGTCAATTGCAGGTTAGAAGGAGGTTAGCTACAAGTCAGAAGAAAGTCAGCTGCAGGTCAGAAGGAGGTCAACTGCAGGTTAGAAGGAGGTTAGCTACAAGTCAGAAGAAAGCTTCAGGTCAGAAGGAGGTCAACTGTAGGTTAGGAGTTCAACATCAGGTCCAATTCACCTGAAAGAATAGAACTTAGAAACAACTCAAACTGATCGCAAACATACAATAAATGCAACTGCAAGCAGCCCACATATACAAAAGCCCAAAGACAGTAATAAATAAGATGACAAATTCTGTCCGTGAACTTTGAAGATAATCAAAAACGGAAATTCTACAGTAATGTATACACAAGAAATGGGTTGCATATCTGAGGGAAGTGGCAATGGCAAATACTGCACATTTTGTATATTAGATTAGATTACCATTAGGCACAGTAGACCTTTGTCTACAAGTGTCAGACAGAGAAACAGAAGTGGCTTTTTCCCGTCCCTGTCACTATGCACAGCCAGGTTTGGATGAATAGAACATGGAAATGTTTTGTACAAACCAGATGATGCTTACATAGGAGAGTAGGTTTGGATAGAAAACAGTTTTGAGCTTTCAGACTCCTGCTATTTAATTCTGTTTATAAGGTCCTTTTTAGGAGTGGCTTTTCCAGGCCTTCACTATTACTTGCTTTTCTGAAATCAATAAAGTCTATGTGTTAGCAAGCAATGATGTAAAAATGTGACTTGAGCAGGTCTATGTACCACCTATGCTGCTTCAGGTGTTTACCATTTCTACAATGTGTGTATTCCTAGGTATCTCCGCTCTTTGCAACCATCTACAACTCCATCTACCTCATGGCTAGACTCATTGAAAAGGCCTACAGTTCAGGACAGAAACTGGCAATTGCTTCCATAGAACGACAATCTCAGAACTTACAGCTTGAAGGCTTTGGGTTCCCACTCACCCTGGATGAAGATGGGGATGCGCAGACGCCTTACGTAATTCTGGATTCGAATGGAGAAAGCAGGATGTTGACCCCCGTGTACACTATTAATCCAGCTACGGGACACCTTCATTATCTGAGGAAAATCCACTACCCTTTCAACCACCACCCAGGAACTGATTCTGACTGTTGGTTTGACCGAAGCTCAATCTGCATTGGAGGTAGGAGCATTTGGTGAAAATTGCCATACAACTGTTAAATGTTCCTTAGTTCCCAAACAAAGGCAAGAACTCCTATTTTAGGAAGACTCTACGATTTTTTGGATGTTGGTTTCAAAAAATTTGAAACTATAAAGTGTAATTTTGTTTTATTTTATTTACCAATGTGCACTAGACTGTATACTTTGCAAATGCAGTTGCACTCATTTTCACCGGAGCTTAGTAAATGTGTGAAAGCCTCACTTTGTAAAGAATACCCAATCAGGTGCAAGGAAAAAAAAAAAAAAACATAATTTTTGTTTGCACATCATTGGGTGATGGAAATCAGCACATTTACTCTTGGGAAAAACGTGTGAAACTGCACTTACAAAGTGCACAGTCTATTTGCCTTTAGTAAATCCACCCCACTCTATCCATCTCAGTGGTATGGATGGAGAAATCTAATCATTTTGTGTCTATCTATAGCCATTTTTTGCCATGTCCAAAAATTGATATCCAGTATAAAAAACCTAAAAATGTATGTACAAAAATATCCCTAACATGTTGCAATGTCAGGCCATTATGGGAAAGGTTCCAACACTGCTAATTAAACTTTCTTGTCCTCTCCCACTTTACACATATTCCTATTGGCCCATTACTATCTCATTGACTATTAGGAATATGTAGGAGTCTGGAGCAGGGGCGGACTGACAACTCATGGGGCCCCCAGGCAATAGGGGATCATGGGGCCCCTGTGTCCTTGGCCAAACTCAAAAAAGCCTATGAAAAAGGTACCAGGGGCATCTCATGGGGCCCCTTACTGACCCCGGGCCCTCGGGCAGTGCCCGAGTTTCCAAATGGTCAGTCCGCCCCTGGTCTGGAGACAAGCTTCAACGACACCAGGAAAGCTTGTATTTTGCCAACAATTCCAGGATTCAGGCATAACAGCATGGTCCACAGGCTGATCCAAGTTTGTGCAGCCACCTCATTTTTTGGACAGATTTGCTTTAATATCAAACCCTTTTTATTCTCCAGCTTCAACCTAACCATCAACCTATCATCTAAACACAAACTTTACTTTTTTTTGTAATCTTTGACCTAATTCCCAATGCTGGCTATACGTCTAGACAATTTTGTAGCAGTTTAAACTAATTTCAACAATTCTTTAACCACTTCCAGACCGGACACTTTTACCCCCTTCCTGGCAATTTTCAGCTTTCAGCGCTATCACACTTTGAATGACAATTGCGCAGTCATGCAACACTGTACCCAAATGAATTTTTTACCATTTTTATGAGACAGATAAAGCTTTATTTTGGTGTTATTTATTCACCGCTGGGATTTTTATTTTTTTTGCTATGTAAATGAAAAAGTCCAAAAATTTTGAAAAATAGTGTTTTTTTTATAAAATTTTGCAAATAAATAATATTTAATCATAAATCTTTGCCAAAATTTATTCCGTTATCTTTTTAGTAAAAAAAAATCCAAATTAGTTTATTAGTTTATTTATAATTTTTAAACATTTTTTTTTACATTTTTATTTTATTTTTTTATATTATTATTTTTTATTTTATTTTTTTTTTTTTACATACTGTCACCCTAGCAGTACAGTGTTACCATGGTGACACTGTACTACTTGTGGGGGGTGATGAAGATTTTTTTTTTAATTTTACACTGATTGCTTTTACACCCATATAGGATGTAAAAGCAATCATTTCTCTTTCTCTCTGGCTGCATTCTTGCACTCATTGAGAAGTACTGAGTGAGCTGTGATTGGTCACAGCTTGTCACATGGTACAAGGCTGTTGTGAATAGGCTTGTACCATGTGACCTCTGTGATCATTCACGGATTTCACACAATGATGTCAGAAGTGACATCTTGCTTACACCTATTCATGTGATCACTAATTGGCCAATAAGTGATCACATGATCGGGACCTCACATAGAGGTCCCATACAGTGGTGTTCCCAGGTAGCGTGCACAATCCAATATGGCAGGTGCCGTTGCACTGCCACCGTCCGGCCTTTTATATACATGAGCTGTGATTTCACACGTAGTAAGCAATGATGTCACAAGTGCCATCTTGCTTACTAGTTTGCATGTGATCACTAATTGGCCAATCAGTGATCACATGATCGGGACCTCGTACAGAGGTCCCGTCCGACGATCGGTGTTTCACTGTGTCCGGAGGACACAGTGGGCACCGGATCGCGGTGCTGCGCGCTCCCAGGGAGCGCGCACAAGCAGGGTGCGGGGAGGCCGTTTATAAACAGCCACCCGACCCTGCAGTGCCACCGTCCGGCCGTTTATATGCAACGGCCGGTCGGGAAGTGGTTAATAAAAAAAAAAATATTGAACGCATCTAGGCCATGTACCACCAACAGTTTCTATCCGAACTTTAAAGCCCAATTGAAGTTTAAAAACATATATAGATGTAAGGGTGTTTTGGTGGACGGTCTGTGAGATGGCCCCTATCTTGTAGCTATTACATCACAATGCTGTAGCAGCACCTGGGACACAGGATATCTTAAGCCTCTACTAAGTGGGAGTTCTTGCACTTCAAGGGAGATTTACTAAAATTGGAGCACACAGAATTTGATGCAGCCATGCATGGTAGCCAATCAGCTTCTAACTTCAGCTTGTTCAATTAAGCTTTGACAATAAATCCTGTAATGTATATATGCATATTAGTGAGCGCACTCTAACAAGCGGCTATTGCACTAAAAGGAACCACAAAACCTTTCTGTATAAATTCGACAAAAAATGGAAAGTGCAGCGCTGTAAAAGAAATAAACTGTCCTTTTAAAGTAAATGACTAACAATAAATGTCCAATGTAGCAGTATCAAAGGAGAGAAGTGGTCCAGAGGAAAACTTCAAACAGCTCTGATGTCATCCAATATCCCAATACAAAGGAATAGGTAGATTGCCCACTTACCAGAAGCGCAATCTTACTGCGCATGTAAAGGTCACATGTAGCCGGGGTCCTGTATGGATACTGCCTGGAAATACACTGGTGGTCCCTCACTGGTATGGGGATACCGGTCTGGTCAAATCACACTGCTCCTCAGATCCACACACAGAAGCCTGAAATGCTGGGGCTGGCCACAACAACTCTCCCGCCACTGCGAGTGTTGCAGGCGCTCCTCATATGAGTGTGTGGAGGGCTGTGAGGTGGTTGTATTCTCCTGTGGCCAGCTCCAGCATTTCAGGCTTCTGTGTGTGGATCTGAGGAGCAGTGTGATTTGATCAGAACGGTATCCCCATACCAGTGAGGGACCACCAGTGTATTTCCAGGCAGTATCCATACAGGACCCCGGCTACATGTGATCTTTACATGCGCATTAAGATTGCGCTTCTGGTAAGTGGGCAATCTATCTAATCCTTCGTATTGGGATATTGGATGACATCAGAGCTGTATGAAGTTTTCCTCTGGACCACTCATCTCATTTGATACTGCTACATTGGACATTTATTGTTAGTCATTTACTTTAAAAGGACAGTTTATTTCTTTTATAGCGCTGCACTTTCCAATAAATCCTGTAAGCTGACTGGTTACTATGCAGAATTGCACCAGATTTTGCACCATACCGTTTAAGTAAATAACCCCCTTAGTGTCCCCATGTTCTTAAGCCTCTATTGCCTCTACTTAAAAGGGTCTTGAAGCTACAAGGACTACTCCCTAGAACATTCCCATTCCTCAGAGTAGATCAAACTTACTTGACCTTGTAGGAGAATAGAGCCACACAAGTAGTTTTCAGTTTTGAACTTGGTAAGTAGGAGAGGAGGACAAAAGAGGTGATATACCCGAAACTTACATGGGGCTCCCACAGCTCCTTGACTAGCATTTTCTGAGTGGGTGTCAGCATCCAGAAGCATCACATAAAACTTCTTTTTATGTACATGAGCCCTACAGAACAAAAATATCTAGTGTAACTCCATTCCATTGTAGACTCACTTAAGCCCATATGGCCTACCTTGCTAAAGAAAGGGGAGATACAAATTAGGCCCCAGCTCAACCTACTCAACCTACCCTCTCCCCAGAGGAAGAGCTAACGAATGACCCTTCCAGAGCATTGCCACTCTGGTTTGTCAAAGCTAGGTCCAACCCGCTGATGACAAGTTGACCAGAAGCCTCTATTGCTTCTACTTAAAAGGGTATTGAAGCTACAAGAAGGACTACTCCCTATGACATTCCCATTCCTCGGAGTAGATCAAACTTACTTGCCCTTGTAGGAGAATAGATCCACACAAGTAATTTTCAGTTTTGAGCTTGGTAAGTAGGACAGGAGGACAAAGGAGGTGATATACCCGAAACCTACTCAACCTACCCTCTCCCCAGAGGAAGAGCTAACGAATGACCCTTCCAGAGCATTGCCACTCTGGTTTGTCAAAGCTAGGTCCAACCCACTGATGACAAGTTGACCAGAAGCCTCTATTGCCTCTACTTAAAAGGGTCTTGAAGCTACAAGAAGGACTACTCCCTAGGGCATTCCCATTCCTCGGAGTAGATCAAACTTACTTGCCCTTGTAGGAGAATAGATCCACACAAGTAGTTTTCAGTTTTGAGCTTGGTAAGTAGGACAGGAGGACAAAGGAGGTGATATACCCAAAACCTACTCAACCTACCCTCTCCCCAGAGGAAGAGCTAACGAATGACCCTTCCAGAGCATTGCCACTCTGGTTTGTCAAAGCTAGGTCCAACCCACTGATGACAAGTTGACCAGAAGCTGGCCAGCTGACAAAACAGACAGGACTAGCTGTATCTACCCCTAACACAGGACTCTGGAGCTTCCTCAACATAGTAACTGGTAAGTGACATCATATGCATCATCCTGGGTGCAATGCTTTGCAAGACAAAACACAAAAATGAAAGTAAAATAAACCACAACAAGGCTGTCAGGGAACAGGAGATATGTAAAGTGAGGGTGGCCTTTTGCAGACTATTGCCAAGCAAGGAAGATGCATACAGATATCCACCTTCTATTCTTGTTCTGGTGACTTTAAAATTGAATCTACCTAGCAGTGACACGACCAGTGATAAAAACTTAACAGGGGTTCAAACCCTTCATCGTTCTATCCACAATTAAAAATAAAAGGTAAAAAGTTTTACATTTTGTTACACTTTAAATCAGTCCAATTCCCTTTGTGAGTCCGTATTGCTGTTATCACTGTACATAAAATTCTTAATTAGTACTGAAATTGTTGCTTTATGAGCAGAATCCAAATTGTTACGTACTCAGCATTTTTAATGAAAACATTTCCCTATCTAAAGTCTAAGGCATGGATGGCAAACACAAAGCCCACGGGCCGAATCCGGCCTGCCAGGCTTTGTCATGTGGCTATCTGACAAAAGAATCTCCCTGCAAAGTGGCAGAAATGAATTCCCTGGTACTAGGGCCATCAGACCTGCCTACATAGGTACTAGAGCTCAATACACAGGGAGGGAGCTGCATAGTAGAGATTGGAGGAAGCTTTGGGGAAGGGAGGGAGAGAGCTGTGGCGATGAGGCATTTGTGTGCAGAGGTGGGGGGATGGGGGGAGTGGTGGGTGCAGAGGTCAAAACCCAAGAGGAGGGGTGGAATGAGATGTTGCACTCGTTACACAGTGCACCCCTAAACCGTGCACTCTGTACACAACACACCCCTGAGCCTTGCACTTTTTACACAGCGCACCCCTAAGCCCTGTACTCTGTACACAGCACACCCCTAAACCCTGTACTCTGTACACAGCACACCCCTAAACCCTGCACTCTGTACACAGCACACCCCTAAACCCTGCACTCTGTACACAGCACACCCCTGAACTCTGCACTCTGTACACAGCACACCCCTAAACCCTGCACTCTGTACACAGCGCACCCCTAAGCCCTGTACTCTGTACACAGCACACCCCTAAACCCTGCACACTGTACACAGCACACCCCTAAACCCTGCACTCTGTACACAGCACACCCCTAAACCCTGCACACTGTACACAGCACACCCCTAAACCCTGCACTCTGTACACAGCACACCCCTGAACTCTGCACTCTGTGCACAACACATCCTTAAACCCTGCACTCTGTACACAGCACACCCCTAAACCCTGCACTCTGTACACAGCACACCCCTAAACCCTGCACTCTGTACACAGCACACCCCTGAACTCTGCACTCTGTACACAGCACACCCCTGAACTCTGCACTCTGTGCAAAACACATCCTTAAACCCTGCACTCTGTACACAGTGCACCCCTAAGCCTTCCATCTGTACACAGCACACCCCTAAACACTGTACTCTGTACACAGCACACCCCTAAACCCTGCACGCTGTACACAGCACACCCCTGAACTCTGCACTCTGTACACAGCACACCCCTAAACCCTGCACGCTGTACACAGCACACCCCTAAGCCTTGCACTCTGTACACAGCACACCCCTAAACCCTGCACGCTGTACACAGCACACCCCTAAGCCTTGCACTCTGTACACAGCACACCCCTAAACCCTGCACGCTGTACACAGCACACCCCTAAACCCTGCACGCTGTACACAGCACACCCCTGAACTCTGCACTCTGTACACAACACATCCTTAAACCCTGCACTCTGTAAAAAGTGTACCTCTGAACCCTGCGCCGTTTACGCAGCACACCCCTAAACCCTGCATTCTGTATACAGCGCACCCCTGAACCCTTCACTCTTCACACAGCGTACCCCTGAACCTTGCACTTAGTAGATAGCGCACCTGTAAACCCTGCACTCTGTACACAGTGTACCCTTAGACCCTGCACTCTGTACACAGTGTACCCCCAAACCCTGCACTCTCTGTATACAGTGCACCCCCAAACCCTGCACTGTGTACACAGTGCACCCCCGAACCCTGCACTGTGTACTCTGTAAACAGCGCACCCCTAAACCTTACATTCTGTAAACAGTGCACCCTTAGACCCTACAATCTGTACACAGTACACCCCTAAATCTGGCACTCTTTACACAGCACATCCCTAAACCCTACACTCTGTGCATAGTGCACCTCTAAACCCTGCGCTCCATACGTAGTGTACCCCTAAACCCTGCACTCTGTACATAGTGCACCCCTAAATCCTACACTCTGTAGGTAGTGCACTCCTAAATTCTGCACTCTGATAAAGAGCAGATGCCTAGTCTTACATATACAGCTGATCCTTTGAGGGCATACTGCTGATGCAGCCCTAGATGAATTTGAGTTTGACACCCCTGGTCTAAGGCCTCATGTACACTGCTGCTCCTAAACACGAGTTTAGTTGCTTTTGGCATCTTTTTGCCAAAGCCCCTGAACTCAACTCAATAAAAGCCTATGGAGGAATTTACTAAAATTGGTGCACTCAGAATCTGGTGCAGCTGTGCATGGGAGCCAATCAGCTTCTAAGATCAGCTTGTTCAATTAAGCTTTGACAATAAAACCTGGAAGCTGATTGGTTTCTATGCAGAGCTGCACCAGATTTTGCACCTTTCAGTTTTAGTAAATAACCCCCTATGTGTCAATGCACACATAGGCTTTTATCAGAGTTTAGCAGAAGCAGAGTGTAGGGGCAGTTAAACTTCCCTCTCCTGAATGCAGAAGAATCGCGTTCAAGAGAAGAACGTTTTGGTAAAAAAAAGGCAAACACTGCAAAAACTAAATTAAACTCGCCTAATTGCTAACTGCATTTAGCACTTGGGTGTTTATTAATTCCAATGGTAAGTACATTGACACCTGAAATGAATAAATGTCTAAGTGCTAAACACGGGTAAATGTGGCTAAACGCGGTACCGCGTTTGCACGCATTTTTGCTGGGTTTAGTGATTTCCAGCTGCCAGGAGAGCTTGGTGTCCAAAGGAGCTTAGTGTACATGTAGCCTAAAACCAAAACTGTTTTTAATTTAGGAGACATTAGGGAATGGTTACAACCCATATCAGCTTTCTATGTACTTTAAACCAATGATTGTAAATTCACAGATTCTGCTACATCATTAAAGTGGAGTTCCACCTGAAAATAAAAAAGTCATCAGATACAAAAACTGTCGCTGCTGACTTTTAAAATACAGTCACTTAACTGTCCCTCGGTCCAGCGGTGTCCTCACCACAGCTGGTTTCACCAACAGTCTTCTCTCCCTGGCACCAGCATCTTCAGTGTGGACATCCGGCTGTGACAGCCGGGTGATCACTGCACATGCGCTAGAAGCACTGCGCTTTGTGAATGGCCCCGTAGTCCTCTAGGACCTGTCACGTGTCTCAAAAGACTATGGGGAGGGAGGGCGGGAAGACAACTTTTGCTTCCGATTGCCTAGGTGATCGCAGCGGAAGTGGGAGCGGGTACCTGTCAAATTTGGATACCCGCTCCCCAAAGGTGCCAATCTTTAATGGGGAGTGGGGGACAAAGGCTTAAAGCGGAACTTCCCCTTTTGGGTGGAGCTCCACTTTAGGTATTCTATAAAGTTAAGGCAGAACTGCAGTCAAATATTTTATCTTCCCATGCAGTGGAGTTGCATGTGTTAACTGCTTGTATTGTACAGGGTTCAGGGAAAAAGCTATACGTACCCCATCCTCTGATCCTCTGGAAAACTGTGCTCCCCCACATCCAGCAGTGGACTGTTCCTGCTGTCCTCATGTCTGGAGCTAGCACATGGGGGGCAGGAGCAGCAGGGACCGTTCTTGTGCTCAGAGGATCAGTGGATTAGGTAGGTATATCTCAGCTTTACGAACCCCTAGAAAAAAAGTAGCATTTAACCCATGCAATGCGCGCACAGCCCCACTGGATGGGAAAATAAAATTTTTGCCCGAATTTCTTCTTTAAAGTGAATAGGTCTACCTAAACCCCAACACATTTACATTGCAGCTTAACAGTTCTTTTTTTTCAACTGAGCTTTCACATGGTGACCTCGACAGTAACATGCTTCTTGTCCTAAGGTCACAACACTCACCCACTGTACTGCATCTATGAAGAAGCCATGGTTGTCCCCCCTAGGACAGGACTACAGAAAGCTGTAGTCCTTAGAGAAACCTGGGAACAATGTGGCCGAAAAGTGTGCAGCAGAGGAACTTATTTGCTGACTTGATTTCTGGCAGGATCAATTGTTTTTTTTTTCTTATTAACAGTTATAACAGATGAGGGAAAGAAAGGAATTATTCAGTTGCATGTGTAAACTGAAGCTTGAGGTTTTGAGCTCTGTAAGCTAGAACATTTTATCCAAGAGCTCCACCTGCCAAGTAGAAATCAAAATACAAAATATTAACATGCAACATTTTATATTTACCTGGCTAATAAAACTTGTTTTAAATTGTATCCTTTTGTCCTGACTGTATCAAAAAAAGGAAACATGTAAAACTAATCTAAATTCATTTCTTGTTCATTGTTTTTGTATTAAATTCGAAGAACTGTATTCAGCATTGTACAATTCAATTCAAAGGTATGCTGCTATACACACAGAGTACATTAGAATGTTGCACAAAGAGTTTTATAAACAGTGCGAGCAACAAAGTATAATAAAAAATTGAAGCAAAGTGCAGAGAAACAAAATTAAGAATGCTTGGAGGCAGGGGCGGACTGACAACTCATGGGGCCCCCCGGGCAATAGGGGATCATGGGGCCCCTGTGTCCTTGCCCAAACTCAAAAAAGCCTATGAAAAAGGTACCAGGGGCATCTCATGGGGCCCCCTACTGATCCCGGGCCCTTGGGAAGTGCCCGAGTTTCCAAATGTTCAGTCCGCCCCCTGCTTGGAGGCAACCCCTGGTACACAGGCGAAATTGTGCTTAAGAGCAGTACAAAGAGTGGAGAGAAGTCTAGTATTCTTGCATAGTTCAGGTAGATAGATTGTAAGGTAGAAGAGGATACGAAAGGAGAAAAGGAGGGAGGAAGTGTCAGGAGTCCAATGGTCATAGTAGCAGAGCTTTTTGTAAGCGTTGGGTACAGCTGAGCATGGTCAAGGTTCCAGTAGTGACTGGTCAAAAGTCCCAAGGCAAAAAATTTGGCAACCCATGGCTGCCAAATTTTTAAGTGTTTAGGAATTCATCTTAGCAATGTAGCCTCCATTTTACTTTGGATCATGTGTTGAGTTATCCTATCATTCCCCTCAAGGTGACATAGGTTGGGTGTTTTCTATGCCATGGCAATAGTTTGTTTTGATGCAGTGGTGACATATAAAAGAAGTTTGAATTGTGAAGTAGTAAGTCATGCAGGCATTTGTTTAGCAAGACTATGGTGGGGTTGGGTATTAGAATTACACAAGTGAGCTGGGATAGCATCCGATACACCTCAGCCCAGAAAGCCGCAACAATAGGGCAGGTCCATCAGGTGTGGAAATGGGTTTCTGTGTCTGCGCAACCCTGGAAACATTGTGAGGGGTAGGTTGGAAGGTACAGTCAGGTCCATAAATATTGGGACATCGACACAATTGTAACATTTTTGGCTCTATACACCACCGCAATGGATTTGAAATGAAACGAACAAGATGTGCTTTAACTGAAGACTGTCAGCTTTAATTTGAGGGTATTTACATCCAAATCAGGTGAACGGTGTAGGAATTACAACAGTTTGCATTTAAAGCACATCTTGTTCATTTCATTTCAAATCCATTGTGGTGGTGTATAGAGCCAAAAATGTTAGAATTGTGTCGATGTCCCAATATTTATGGACCTGACTGTAGGTTTTAGCAATCCTAGCTGAGACTAGGTACTACCTAGTGAGGACCTTGCAGACTGCCTCCAAGGCTATTTTTCTTTTCGAGTGGAGGACTTACTTGACTGCCATATTTCAGCCCAGTTCTCTGGGTCCAACAAGGTGCCGAGATCTGTGGCCCAACAGTCAGCATAAGGAGGTAGTATAGAGGTAGTTGGCGTAAAGTGTGCATATAATTCAGAAATTAAACAGGGGGGCCTGGGGGTCAGGTAAGCAGATATGTTCAAATAATATTTGCAACTGAAGGTCTGCTTGACCATTGATGTAGGCCGAGTAAAAAAGTGGTATGTTAAGATATCTAAATATCTAATATAGATAATTTAAAGCAGACATTGTATGAAACCAATAATAAAAGTTGAAATATAAAATAAAAGAAAAAGGAAAAAACTTGGACAGTTTAGGGGATTACGGGTAACAATCTGTTCCAGATGGTATTGGCTGGGCCAATTTGTTTTTCTTATGTTTTCCATTTTTTTAATTCCATTTTTTTTTCAAATTAGCATTTTAATTTGGGGGGTAGGGGTTGCTATGAAATAATCAGTTCTTGCTTTTTCATTTTTGGGGTCTATTTATAAAGGATTCACTATGCAATACACACAACGAATGTTTGCTAAACATTCATCTAACAGTATTTTATGGAATTTGTCCATCCTTTTCAAGAATTATTTGCCCTATTCACCCATTATTTGCAGAGAGGATTCACCCATCACATTCAACAAGATCCACCGAGTAGCAGAAAATCCTTTATAAATAGACCCCTTAGTGATCTGGTTTATAAAGTTGTATGTCATTGGTAAGTTTTGTGGCATAAAGATAAATGCAAAATCAATTTTACTGGATGATTTTGTTTTCAATTTAACTAAAATTTTGCAACAATTTCTCAGCAAGTAAGAGGAAAGTGTTGGAAAATAATGTTTCTGGTGAAAAAAAATGTCTATCTAAATAAGTACATTAATTAAACCTAATTTTACGGACAGGTGTGGACCCAGCCTTTGTGTTCCTGCTTTTCATCCTCATTGCGAGCTTCCTTCTTTCTGGAGGATCACTCGCCTTCTACATAAGGTATTGTGTTGCTGTTACTTTGTGTCTACTGTATGTGTGCACAATAGATGTTCCTGGACTGTGGTCAACAAGTGAATAATAGTTGTGGATTTCAAGGAGAACGGTAAAAAATAAATGACATAGGCTTCCATTTGCCAGCCTACTTCTGATCATACTGATCCCTGGACTTATATCGGTTCATCTACAAGGCAACCATCACAGGAAACTAATACTTGATGGATGTCCAGAGGTCCCAGTTACAACCATATTGCTCCTTTTTATCTTGAAAAAAAATATTTTCTTTTGGTAGGACACTCCAAACTCACGTATTTAGGATAAACACAGCAGTGGCCAGGGGATCGGGAGCTGCCAAAGTAAAATTTTCCTATTAAGAAGCTGGTGATTGGTTGCTATGTGGTCCAAGCAACTAATCACCAGCTAGTTAATAGGAAAAGTGAACTTTTACAGCTCCCACCCCACCCTGCTTCATTTAGTTCTTCGCCGACTCCTGCTGTATGCCAGGCCCTGCTAAGAAAATGACAAAGAGGGGGGGGAGACTTGGAGAAGAATCGGCTCCTGTTCAACCCTCCTGCTGGCTGCATCCACCCTCCGAATTAGCTCCACACTCACCCTCAACTTATTTCCACTCGCCTAATGCGAGCAGGCAAGTGGAAATTTTGAGGGATATATATATATATATATCAGGGGTGGACTGACCATTTGAGCACTTGGGCGCTGCCCGAGGGCCCGGGGTCAGAAGGGGGCCCCATGAGATGCCCCTGGTACCTTTTTATTGGCTTTTTCATAGGCTTTTTTGGGTGTGGGTGAGGACACAGGGGCCCCATGATCCCCTATTGCCCGGGGGCCCCATGAGTTGTCAGTCTGCCCCTGATATATATATATATATATCTATATTACACAACATCCATTAATTTTCAGTTACCTCATCCAGTGTTTTAGATCCACAGTGACTCACTGAAAGAAAACATTCCATGCATCCACTACCTGGTCCCTGCCGCTTTATGCAAACAAGGGGTAGGGGTAGCCTGGGTGATGTCATTGACCATATTTAACCATGTTGCCATATTTATTCAGTAATGTCAGTGCTATCCCTGCCATTTTGTTTTAATGGTTGGGGATTTCCAGAGAGTAAATTAATGGGGCTGGGTGATATCACTGGTTGCTAAAGACCCTTCTCTTCCTTAACAATCACAGGAAAGCTATCATATATAGTAATGCTAGAAATACTACTAATGTATACAGTGAAGGAAATAAGTATTTGATTCCCTGCTGATTTTGAATGTTTGCCCACTCACAAAGAAATGATCAGTCTAAAAATCGAATGGTAGATCTTGCATGGTGCACCAGACCTAGGGAGACTGACACTTGTTTTGTGTTTCTTCCATTTGCGAATGATTGCACCAACTGTTGTCACCTTCTCACCAAGCTGCTTGGCCATAGTTTGGTAGCCCAGTCCAGCCTTGTGTAGGTCTACAATCTTGTCCCTGACATCCTTGGACAGCTCTTTGGTCTTTGCCATGGTGGAGAGTTTGGAATCTGATTGTTTGTTTGCTCCTGTGGACAGGTGTCTTTTATACAGGTAACACAATGAGAGTAGCAGCACTCCCTTTAAGAGACTGCTTCTAATCTCAGCTTGTTACCTGTAAGAAAGACACCTGGTAGCCAGAAATCCTGCTGAATGATAGGGGATAAAATACTTATTTCCCTCATGAACATGCAAATCATTGCATAATTTGTTAGACATGCATTTCTTTTGAATTTTTTTGCTATTCTGTCTCTCAGTGTTACAATACACCGAACATTCAATTTTTAGACCAATCATTCTTCTTTTTTTGTGAGTGGGCAAACAATCAAAATCAGCAGGGGATCAAATACTTATTTCCTTCACTGTATAACTTTTGGCTCCAGCTGAACAAGCAAAATTCTAGTGCTGAGACAAACACCCGAACAGCCAAGGTTTGGTCCAAACGTGTGTTCAGAACAAACATTGAGCTCCCTCCTACTACAGTGTTTTCTTTTTTTACCGGAATCACATGATACTTTTGTAAACTTTTTGGAAAACCTCAGCTTGGAGCTTGGAGCCATCTCTTTCTGTTCTCTACCCTTTACCGTTGGTCAATGAGGCTGTGTATTACATTGAGGGACCAACAAGGAATTGTTGGAGGGGGTCGAGTGGACTAAAGCTGCTTAGTACAGACCACCAAGCTTACATGTATAGATGAAGTATCCCAAATTTCAAGGTTGCTGCCACTCTGGACGAATCAAAATGGTATGTGCTGTTCATGTGTATGGTCACTTTGGTATTTTTAAGATCATTTCTGGTTTGCTTTGATATAGAAAGCTAAGACCAATAGCAGGTATTAGGAAGTCTCAATATAAAGGTGCAGCCAATGTGATTGTCTGGATTTTTTTTCTCATTTTGTCTTTCATAGTTGAGGTCTACTTATGATGCCAATTACAGGCCTCTCTCATCTTTTTAAGTGGGATAACTTGCACAATTGGTGGCTGACTAAATACTTTTTTGCCCCACTGTAGGCGTAGATTTCCAGCAATATCAGATCGTTCAAGGAAATAAACCAATAAAATGTACAAATAAATAAATAAATAAAATTTGTGCATAAATGATGTCACCAATAGGTGAATACAGTGCAAAAAAAAAAAAATAGGTATAATTCAGGTCATCCACCTCCCAGATCAGGTCAGGTCAGGATACTCCCAGTCACATCTGCATGCAGCACTCAGGGATCCTTGATGCGTATCACCTTAGGGGCTCACCCATAGTGCGGTCTCTGCGAATGCCCCTCACAAATATGGACCAATAAAGGAGACCACATAGTGTGATACCGTAGGGAACTTTATTCCATCAAATGAGAAGTGCAAATGACAAAGTGAAAAAAAGAAACAAACCTGACCTGATCTGGGAGGTGGATGACCTGAATTATACCTATTGAGATAGGTTATATCTCAAATGCGTGTATACACGCACTTCTGGTGAGTGCGCATTTCATTTATATTGAACACCTGCCACTGGAAGTAACCCTCCACGCACGCTTATGGGGATCATACAGGATCCTCACGTGGGCAATACATCTGGGACTTTTTTTTTTTTGCACTGTATTCACCTATTGGTGACATCATTTATGCACAAATTTTATTTATTTATTTGTACATTTTATTGGTTTATTTCCTTGAACGATCTGATATTGGTGGAAATCTACACCTATGTACTGAGCACGTTATTGACTTTCTCATGTTGCACAATTTTAAAGAGATTGCATCTTCTCATTTTCTTTTAATATTCACAAGATTTACGCTGTATATTTAGCGCTGCACCTTTATATTGAGATTTACATTGGAAGGTTCTGTTTGGTTACCTTTTTAGGTGTTTCAGCGGCTATTTTTCTTTTGGATAGTGCTCGCATATCTACTCTTTACAGGTATTAGGAAGTGATGAAGCATAGCAAAAAGAAAAATGAAATGTGATGTTGGGGCATAAAAATCTAGGTCATTTCCTAAGGCAAACCTTTGAGATAGGAAACTTAGAACATGTACTTACAATAATGTGCATACCAGACAAAGCTCAAACGTATAATTACCAAAAACAACTTTATCCTTTCAATCTTATGCATTTTTGTTTTATTTCAGGAGAAGAATTCAGCAAGCAAAACTTATGAAAGGTCCCAATAAAATTATCCTAAACTTGGAGGACTTGGTGTTTATCCACACACAGAGCAGAAAGGTTAGAATTCCGTGGCTGGTAGGAGGTTTATGGAATGGGGAAAAAGTCAGCAATTGAATGTTGAAAAGGTTGAACTAGATAGTGTGGGATTTTCAGGGTGCAAAATTACAATAATAAACAGATTTAAAAACCACAATAAATTTTATTTAATCTTACAAAAAGAAGGAAAAGAAAAAGAGTAAATAATTGCAATACTGTAAAAACAAAAATTGAAGCATGGCTGTATTGTTGCAGTAATTCCCTACATGTTTCGGCCAAACATGTATTCAAGTTTATTGTGGTTTTTACATCTGTTTATCATTGTAATTTTGCACCCTGAAAATCCCACACTATCTAGTTCAACCTTTTAAAATTCCAAGGATGCGGTGCGATTTATACAGTTGTGTTCAAAATAATAGCAGTCAGACATCACTAACCGGATCAATCACTGTTTTTGGTAGAAATGATATTTCTACATGGCAAATAATTTCCTAGCAGGTGTAGTAGAGTAATAGAAATCCAACAGACCCAACAGTCATGACATGCATGCTGCTGATTCTGTGTAATTGAATCACTCATTGAAAGGGGCGTGTTCAAAATAATAGCAGTGTGGAGTTCTATTAGTGAGGTCATTCATTCTTTGAAAAACAGGTGGCAATTATTGCCCTTATTTAAGGAAGGAAGGCAGCAAATGTTGTACATGCTGATTACAGTGCATTTCTCTCTGAAATTCTGAGGAAAATGGGTCGTTCCAGACATTGTTCAGAAGAACAGCGTGCCTTGATTAAAAAGTTGATTGGAGAGGGGAAAACATATAAAAAAGTGCAGAAAATGATTGGCTGCTCAGCTAAAATGATTGCAAATGCTTTAACATGGCAACCAAAACCTGAAAGCAAAAAACTACCATTGGAATGGATAGAAGAATAGCCAAAATGGCGCGGACTCAGCCAACAATCAGCTCCAGGAAGATGAAAGAAGGTGTAAAGTTCCCTGTGAGGACTGTTACAATTAGAAGACCCCTATGTGAAGCCAAGCTATCTGCAAGAAGCCCCCGCAAAGTCCCACTGTTGGAAAAAAGACACGTGCTAAAGAGGTTACAATTTGCCAAAGAGCACATTGACTGGCCTAAAAGAAATGGCGCAACATTTTGTGGACTGATGAAAGTAAGATTGTTCTTTTTGGGTCTAGTGGGCGGAGACAGTTTGTCAGACGACCCCCAAACACTGAATTCAAGCCACAGTACACTGTGAAGACAGTGAAGCATGGTGGTGCAAGCATCATGATATGGGGATGTTTCTCATACTACGGTGTTGGGCCTATTTATCGCATACCAGGGATCATGGATCAGTTTGAATACATCAGAATACTTGCAGAGGTCATGCTGCCTTATGCTGAAGAGGAAATGCCCTTGAAATGGGAGTTCCAACAAGACAACGACCCCAAACACACCAGTAAACGTGCAACATCTTGGTTCCAGACCAACAAGATTGACGTTATGGAGTGGCCAGCCCAATCCCCGGATCTTAATCCAATAGAAAACTTGTGGGGTGACATCAAAAATGCCGTTTCTGTGGCAAAACCAAGAAATAGAGAAGAACTGTGGAATGTGGTCCAATCATCCTGGGCTGGAATACCTGATCACAGGGGCCAGAAGTTGGGTGACTCCATGCAACACAGATGTACAGCAGTTCTCAGAAACAGTGCGACTACAACCAAATATTCATGAAGTCATTCAAAGGAAAGCAAAATCTTCAAACATTTCTCAGTTTATATAGTGAATGTTTGAGTTTGTAAAGAAGAATACAAACACTGCTAATTTTTTGAACCGTCTAATATTCACTTTTCTTCCATTTTTTTAGAGGAACAACACAAATTTGATGTATTTTTCTTCATGTTTTGATTTGGAATAGAATGTGTCGTGTTCCCAATGCATTTGTGTGGATGGAAATAAAAGCTATTAGAAGGATTTTGAGCTTTATTCACTTTTTTCAACACACTGCTATTATTTTGAACACAACTGTATATCCTGTCACTCACTCGCCACTTCTTGACAATTCATCAACTGAATGTTATTGTTCCCTGTTTTGTCAAACATAAGTCCAACCCTCTAGGAACAAATTCACTAGATACAATGTGTTGTAGATAGGACTCGACACAGAAGCTTTCCCAACAGAGTCTGGTAGGTGATGTGGTCCTAAATGGGACACAGGTGACACAAAAAAGCTAACAGGACCCTACTCTATCAAAAAAAAAAAAAAAAAAAAGTTTGCCTTTAGTTTTTTAAGCATCGTTTTGGTTCATTTTAGTCAACTTCAATTCTGCTGTGTAGGATAAAAACATTAAAGGCAGCGTAATATATATATATATTTTTTTTTTAAGAATTATTTATTTTGTTCAGAACTAAAAGCACAATTAAAAAAATATTTTTTTTATTCATGTTAATAAGATATAATTATATAGTTATATACTTAGTCTGGCTGAAAAAAGAAAAAAGTCCATCCAATTCAACAATTAAAAAAAAAAAGTTATTATCCTATACCCACAGTTGATTCAGAGGAAGGCAAAAAACCCAGCAAAGCACGATCCAATTTGCTCCTCCTGGGAAAAAATTCCTTCCATATGCTATATGAACATTCCTTGTTTATGCTTTTCAGCACTGGAACGATAGTCTTCTATACCAGGTGAATCTGAGTGTTACTAAACAACAGTACAATCAGTCTGTAGATGCAGTAAAGCATGCTTGTTATACTCACTGTTGGACCTAAGGGCTTAATCCTCCACATTGTGTATAAAGACTGTTTGATCCTGTCTTCTCTGATAATCCCCTTCTTCTATTGTTTCCAATCCATCTGCTGATAAAACAGAGCCTTGGGGACAAGCTGCACATGCTCAGTTTGGTGTGTATTGCTAGAGAGTTTTTTTTTTTCTTTGGAAGAGTGCATGTGATCAGCACAGGGCCAATCAGCACTGTCCAGACAGAGAGTCCGGTTATGCAGCTTTATAGGACAATGAGTGGAGAATGAAAACTCCTCCTACAAGCTTTAACCAGTGCTCAGCTGGACACTGATAGAAGTCACAAGACTGCTGTGACTGCTGATGAGAAAAGGTATTTAGCAGTTTATATTTACTAAAATAATTGCATTCTCATTTTTTTTGTACTGTGGGAGACCAGATATAGTGAATGCAGGGTCTGGGGTTTAGTAACACTTTAACTGCTTTGTTGAAAATTGCCTGTTGGATACAGTGCTCAATAGGCTGAGCTCAAATCACACCCAGACAGCTGAATGAGTTGGTGGAGTGTTATTGACAGAACTTCTTCAATTTTCAGATTAAATCACAAGTTAAAAAGTATGCGTTCATTCACTTTGAAGGGAATGTGTAGTGTTTTATTTGCATACGAACGTATATGAGCACAGAGGTAGATGGATGCCCATAAAGGTGTATACCTGATGACGCACAAAAAAACCCCAATACTGTTGATAAGAAATATGGTATGTGCTTCTGCAAAGGAGAAGTTAGAGAGGGAAGTGAACATTATAGACAATACACGTTGTGTGAAATGATCTCCCAGTTCAACATACAGAAATACAGAATATACTGTATATCTTCCCAGAGTAACACTGTAACCTGCTTACCATAGATCAGCCTTTCTCAACTATGGTTCCTTCAGAGGTTGCGATAGGTTCCTTTTGCCTCTCAGATGAGCAGCCAATGACACCAATGATCTTTTAGCTATTTGTTAGGGGGGGGGGGGTTCTTTTCATTGACCACCAATGTAAGGAGCATTTTCCCAGTGACAACCAATGCAAAAAACATTCTTCCCTCTGACCCACAATGTAAGGAGCATCCTTCCCACTGATCACCAATGTAAGGAACATTCTTCCCACTGACCACCAATGTAAGGGACATTCTTCCCACTGATCACCAATGTAAGGAACATTCTTCCCACTGACCACCAATGTAAGGGACATTCTTCCCACTGATCACCAATGTAAGGAACATTCTTCCCATCGACCACCAATGTAAGGAACATTCTTCCCACTGATCACCAATATAAGGAAAATTCTTCCCACCGACCACCAATGTAAGGAGCATTTTCCCACTGACCACCAATGTAAGGAACATTCTTCCCACTGACACCAATGTAAGGAGCATTCTTCCCACTGATCACCAATGTAAGGAACATTCTTCCTACTGACCACCAATGTAAGGGACATTCTTCCCACTGATCACCAATGTAAGGAACATTCTTCCTACTGACCACCAATGTAAGGGACATTCTTCCCACTGATCACCAATATAAGGAAAATTCTTCCCACCGACCACCAATGTAAAGGACATTCTTCCCAATGACCACCAATGTAAGGAACATTCTTCCCATTGATCACTCATGTGAGGGATATTCTCCCCACTGACTATGTAGGAGACATTCTCCCTACTTACCACCTTTGAAGGCACATTTTTTGCACTGGCCATGACAGTAAGGAATATTCTTCCCTTTGGTCACCAATTTTCCCAGTGACAACCAATGCAAAGACCATTCTTCCCTCTGACCACCAATGTAAGGAGCATTCTTCCCACTGATCATCAATATAAGAAACATTCTTCCCGCCAACCACCAATGTAAGGGACATTCTTCCCACCGACCACCAATAAAAGGGACATTCTTCCCACTGGTCACCAATATAAGGAACATTCTTCCCACCGACCACCAATGTAAAGGACATTCTTCCCACTGATCACCAATGTAAGGAACAATCTTCCCATTGATCACTAATGTGAGGAATATTCTTCCCACTGACTGCCAATGTAAGAGACATTCTCCCTACTTACCACCTGTAAAAGGCACATTTTTTCCACTGGCCATGACAGTAAGGAATATTCTTCCCTTTGGCCACCAATTTTCCCAGTGACAACCAATGCAAAGAACATTCTTCTCTCTGACCACCTATGTAAGGAGCATTTTTCCCACTGATCATCAATATAAGGAACATTCTTCCCACTGATCACCAATATAAGAAACATTCTTCCCACCGACCACCAATGTAAGAGACATTCTTCCCACTGTCCACTAATGTAAGGGACATTCTTCTCACCGACCACCAATGTAAGGGACATTCTTTCCACCCACCACCAATGTAAGGGACATTCTTCCCATTGATCACCAATGTAAGGAACATTCTTCCCATTGATCACTAATGTGAGGGATATTCTCCCCATTGACTGCCAATGTAAGAGACATTCTCCCTACTTACCACCTGTGAAAGGCACATTTTTTCCACTGGCCATGACAGTAAGGAATATTCTTCCCTTTGGCAACTAATGTAAGGGATATTCTTCCCACTGACCATCGCACTAATGTAGCATAAGTTGTAGATATATAGTTATTAATAGCAGGGGTTATTTGAGACTAGAAAATTATTTCAAAGGTTCCCTCAAATTAAAAAAGTTGAGAAAGGCTGCTGTGGACTTTAGAACTTCTATATTATCCTGTAAGCAAATTCAACAAAATAGTAACTTATCAAAACCATCTTGACCCAAAGGTGATTTGAACACACAGCCGTCTGAGCTGGCGTCAGATGCACTACTGTTGTACCTGGAGCTCTGCCATGTACATAACTGATGAACTTTGCCTATTTTTGGATTGTTACTACACATGTCCTTGTCGCTCAAAAGGAACAGCTGCTCTGTTCCCACAAGGAAAGCATTTCAAGAATTTCCCAGTCTGTGAATGCAGTTCAGTATATCTTTGCTCACATTTAACAGATAGCTAGGCCTGCAATCTCAGGCTGGCTGGCTGATTGACTTAAAGAAGAACTCTGGGATAGGCTAAAAAAATCACCCATTAGTACACCCCCCTACATAAAAAACTAATCAGTTAATACAATTTTGAAACTCCTTACCATTTTTGGAGAAAAGTATAATTGAATTTTAATGACATCATCTCTGTAATTCAAAAGATAACATCATCTGCTCTTCCAAGGAGGAGGTGTAACAGTCGGGATGACATCATACCCTCTCCTGTCTCTCTGCAGTAAAAGGAAACTACAGTTCCCATCAACCACAGGGAATTGTAGTGAATGTGGGTGGGTACACTAGGCCTGTACCTGTTGAATGTGTCTGAGAGTCTTGGTCCGCCCACCACTGCAAGTGGGGCTGAATTACATCACTGCTTTCTGGAGAAGGAACTACAGAAGGGATGTGCCAAGACCGGTGCCTGGGGGAATAGGAGGCATAGCAGGCACTGGTCTTACAAACAGGAAACCAAAGAAAAATAACAGTTTGATTTGAAAATAAATAGGTTATTTAATAGCAACTACTGAGTGAACCAGAAGATGGAGGACATATTCAGTGAAGGTAGGAAATCAGAAACAAGGACATGTAAAGAATTTTTTGCGCGGAGTTCTTCTTTAAAGCATGATGTTTATAATACCTCAGGATTCAATCACTGCACCAAACATCTGATGGATGAAATAAGTAGCCAAATTGCAGCTTTGCTTACATACATATTAATTAGCAGAACAGTGGCATATTACAGAAGACAACATGGGTAGTTAAATGTCAAATGAAAGTTAAAATCTTTCGAAAGGCTCAAAATGTTTTACCTTCATGCATTCTATGCAATATGGTAAAAAACCTTCTGTGTGCAGTGGCCCCCTCAGCCCCCCCAATACTTACCTGAGCCCCATCGCAATCCAGCGATGTGCACGAGAACCTTGGCTCTACAGGGACTCTGCCTCCTCATTGGCTGAGACAGCAGAGCGAGCCATTGACTCCCGCTGCTGTCAATCACAGCCAGTGAGCCATTGAGAAGAGAGAGGGAGTAGAGCCACAGCTCCATGTGTGAATGGACACACGGGAGCACGCCTGCTTGGATGCCCCGATAGTAAGCTGTTTTCTTTGGGGCACCCGACAGGAGGGAGGGGCCAGGCGCGAGGGCGGGGACCCGAGAAGAGGAGGGTCAAGGCTGCTTCGTGTAAAACTACTGCACAGAGCAGGCAAGAATAACGTTTATTACTGAAAAAAAAATAAAAGCCTTTAGTATCGCTTTAATGATTAAAAACATAAGATTATGCACCTAAGCCAGGCCAATAGCATAACCCCTGTATTTTAAAGCTTAAGTTCAACTAAAAACATTTTTTATCTACAGCTTTGATTCTGATACTTACCTGTAATGAAGTGTGCCCCATGATGTGCTGGCGGCTTGATTCTGTAGAAATCTTCACTCCAGGGCTGCCCTGTCCTCTTCCTGTTGGACCTGGGAATGGGGAGAGTCTGAGCAGTCACAGGATTCTTTCTCCCATTAACAGATCATGTCAAAGGTAATCAGTGAAAGAAATTTTCTCAATGGAGGAGGAGGAAGGAAGGGGTCCCCACTGGATTATATTTGGTGCTGCTGAGCCCAGAGACCAGAAGCTGTTAATCCGCACAGTTCAGCAGCAGGAAGAGAACAGGGCAGTCATGCGGTGAATATTTTTACAGCTGACTACACATCGTGGGACATACTGTACTTCATTACAGTTAAGTAAATAAAGCTGTAGAGGGAAAAAAAAATGCTTTTTAGCTAAATTTAAAAAAAACAACATTGGGTGGGCCTTGGGGATATTACATAGTTACATAGTTAGTCTGGCTGAAAAAAGACAAAAGTCCATCCAGTTCAACCATAAAAAAAAAAAAAGTTATAATCCTACACCCACAGTTGATCCAGAGGAAGGCAAAAAACCCAGCAAAGCATGATCCAATTTGCTCCTGCAGGGAAGAAATTCCTTCCTGATCCCCAGAGAGGTAATCAGATATTCCCTGGATCAACTTTACCTATAAATATTATATCCAGTTATATTCTGTGTATCCAAGAAAGAATCCAGGACTTTTTTAACGCAATATACTGAGTTGGCCACAACCAACTCTTGAGGGAGTCTATACCACATTCTCACAGCTCTTACTGTGAAGAAACCTTTCCATGTTTGGAGATTAAATTTCTTTTCCTTCAGATGTAAAGAGTGCCCCCTTGTCCTCTGTGATGACCTCAGGGGGAATAACTACACAGAGTTCACTATATGAACCACTGATGTATTTATACATGGATATCATATCCCCCCTTATGTATTATACATGGAGATCATATCCCCCCTTATGTATTATACATGGAGATCATATCCCCCCCTTATGTATTATACATGGAGATCATATCCCTTCTTATGTATTATACATGGAGATCATATCCCCCCTTATGTATTATACATGGAGATCATATCCCCCTTATGTATTATACATGGAGATCATATCCCCCCTTATGTATTATACATGGAGATCATATCCCCCCCTTATGTATTATACATGGAGATCATATCCCCCCCTTATGTATTATACATGGAGATCATATCCCCCCCTTATGTATTATACATGGAGATCATATCCCCCCTTATATATTATACATGGAGATCATATCCCCCTTATGTATTATACATGGTGATCATATCCCCCTTATGTATTATACATGGTGATCATATCCCCCCTTATGTATTAAACATGGAGATCATATCCCCCTTATGTATTATACATGGAGATCATATCCCCCCCTTATGTATTATACATGGAGATCATATCCCCCCTTATGTATTATACATGGAGATCATATCCCCCTTATGTATTATACATGGAGATCATATCCCCCCCTTATGTATTATACATGGAGATCATATCCCCCCTTATGTATTATACATGGAGATCATATCCCCCTTATGTATTATACATGGAGATCATATCCCCCCTTATGTATTATACATGGAGATCATATCCCCCCTTATGTATTATACATGGAGATCATATCCCCCCTTATGTATTATACATGGAGATCATATCCCCCCTTATGTATTATACATGGAGATCATATCCCCCCCTTATGTATTATACATGGAGATCATATCCCTTCTTATGTATTATACATGGAGATCATATCCCCCCTTATGTATTATACATGGAGATCATATCCCCCTTATGTATTATACATGGAGATCATATCCCCCCTTATGTATTATACATGGAGATCATATCCCCCTTATGTATTATACATGGAGATCATATCCCCCTTATGTATTATACATGGAGATCATATCCCCCCCCTTATGTATTATACATGGTGATCATATCCCCCCTTATGTATTATACATGGTGATCATATCCCCCCTTATGTAATATACATGGAGATCACATCCCCCTTATGTATTTATACATGGAGATCATATCCCCCTTATGTATTATACATGGTGATCATATCCCCCCTTATGTATTATACATGGTGATCATATCCCCCCTTATGTAATATACATGGAGATCACATCCCCCTTATGTATTTATACATGGAGATCATATCCCCCCTTATGTATTATACATGGAGATCATATCCCCCCTTATGTATTATACATGGTGATCATATCCCCCCTTATGTATTATACATGGTGATCATATCCTCCCTTATGTATTATACATGGAGATCATATCCCCCCTTATGTATTATACATGGAGATCATATCCCCCCTTAATCTCCTCTTCTCAGTAGAGAATACATTCAGTTCCTCTAATCTTTCCTCATAGCTGAGCTCCTCCATGCCTCTTATCAGTTTGGTTGCTCTTCTCTGTACTTTCTCCAGTTCCCCAATGTTCTTTTTGTGAATTGGTGCCCAAAACTGAACTGCATATTCCAGATGAGGTCTTACTAATGATTTGTACCGGGGAGTAATCATATCGCTCTCTCTGGAATCTATACCTCTTTTAATACAAGAGAGGATTTTGTTCGTTTTATAATTGACAATTGATTAACAATTATCTTATCCTGAACAATGCAGAGTGGAAACTGAAAGAGAATTAAATAACAGAATGTATGAAAAAGCCACATCTACAATTTGACGTCCAGTTGCAGATACAGGAGATTTGGAAAGGTTTAAGAAGCCGGTTACTAGTAAAACAGATTCACAACCTTACCTACAGCAAAGGATATCGGTTATGTCACGTTTTAACAATATGTTTTAGAGCAAATGAACTATTGCAGGGCACGACAGAAGATAATAAAAAGCAGAATTTCGATCAAAGAGACAACCAACCCAAAAAAAAACATTTTTGTTTGTAATGTTATATAAATATTGGAAAACCTATATATATATACATATATATATATATATATATATATATATATATATATATATATATGGCCACATTCAATATCTTTCATGTGTATAGAAGTCTAAAAAAATAATAAATCCCTGCTAAGCACATTTTAATTTTTTTCTTATTTTTTTTTTAGAAAATGACAGACGACAGCAGATCCAGCTTGTTAGGAAAAAGCGTAAGTGAAATGAGGACTCCCCGTCACTCAGTTTCCGGGAAGAGCGTTGGAGCTGCCACGCCTTACACTACAAATGTGGCCATATATGAGGTAAGCGCTTATTGCTGCAGGATGTGGTTACTTAACCAATAGAAGTATACAGGTTTAAGTTAGACTTAACTTCAAAGCGGAAGTAAACTTCATTGGTGGGGGTGAGTAGGGATGAGTTGAAGTTCAGACTGAACCTTGGCTGTTTGGTTCAGATGAATGCCCAAACATTTACCTGTTTCACAAGAGCCAAATGTAATGTATAATAGTGGTATTACTTCTCTATTATACATGACACCTTCCCGCTGTCAGTGGTTGCTAAGGTTGCCGGCAGCACCGTTAAACCCTATGGTAGCAGCACCTTTAAACCCTACAGTAGCAGCACCTTTAAACCCTACAGTAGCAGCACCTTTAAACCCTACAGTAGCAGTACCGTTAAACCCTACAGTAGCAGCACCTTTAAACCCTACAGTAGCAGTACCGTTAAACCCTACAGTAGCAGCACCTTTAAACCCTACAGTAGCAGTACCGTTAAACCCTACAGTAGCAGCACCTTTAAACCCTACAGTAGCAGCACTGCTAAACCCTACAGTAGCAGCACCTTTAAACCCTACAGTAGCAGCACCTTTAAACCCTACAGTAGCAGTACCGTTAAACCCTACAGTAGCAGCACCTTTAAACCCTACAGTAGCAGCACCGTTAAACCCTACAGTAGCAGCACCTTTAAACCCTACAGTAGCAGCACTGTTAAACCCTACAGTAGCAGCACTGCTAAACCCTACAGTAGCAGCACCGTTAAACCCTACAGTAGCAGCACCTTTAAACCCTACAGTAGCAGCACCTTTAAACCCTACAGTAGCAGCACCTTTAAACCCTACAGTAGCAGCACCTTTAAACCCTACAGTAGCAGCACCGTTAAACCCTACAGTAGCAGCACCGTTAAACCCTACAGTAGCAGCACCTTTAAACCCTACAGTAGCAGCACCTTTAAACCCTACAGTAGCAGCACCTTTAAACCCTACAGTAGCAGTACCATTAAACCCTACAGTAGCAGCACCTTTAAACCCTACAGTAGCAGCACCGTTAAACCCTACAGTAGCAGCACCGTTAAACCCTACAGTAGCAGCACCGTTAAACCCTACAGTAGCAGCACCGTTAAAGCCTACAGTAGCAGCACCTTTAAACCCTACAGTAGCAGCACCGTTAAACCCTACAGTAGCAGCACCTTTAAACCCTACAGTAGCAGTACCGTTAAACCCTACAGTAGCAGCACCTTTAAACCCTACAGTAGCAGTACCGTTAAACCCTACAGTAGCAGCACCTTTAAACCCTACAGTAGCAGCACTGCTAAACCCTACAGTAGCAGCACCTTTAAACCCTACAGTAGCAGCACCTTTAAACCCTACAGTAGCAGTACCGTTAAACCCTACAGTAGCAGCACCGTTAAACCCTACAGTAGCAGCACCGTTAAACCCTACAGTAGCAGCACCGTTAAAGCCTACAGTAGCAGCA
The DNA here is from genome assembly GCF_062004578.1 of Staurois parvus. Lineage (NCBI taxonomy): Eukaryota > Metazoa > Chordata > Amphibia > Anura > Ranidae > Staurois > Staurois parvus. The sequence continues at coordinate 525,632 of NW_028319148.1, read as the reverse complement.
CCTTTAAACCCTACAGTAGCAGCACCGTTAAACCCTACAGTAGCAGCACTGCTAAACCCTACAGTAGCAGCACCGTTAAACCCTACAGTAGCAGCACCTTTAAACCCTACAGTAGCAGCACCTTTAAACCCTACAGTAGCAGCACCTTTAAACCCTACAGTAGCAGCACCGTTAAACCCTACAGTAGCAGCACCGGTAAACCCTACAGCAGCAGCACCATTAAACCCTACGGTAGCAGCACCGTTAAACCCTACGGTAGCAGCACCCAGGGGCGGACTGACCATTTGGAAACTCGGGCACTGCCCGAGGGCCCAGGGTCAGTAGAGGGCCCCATGAGATGCCCCTGGTACATTTTTCATAGGCTTTTTTGAGTTTGGGCAAGGACACAGGGGCCCCATGATCCCCTATTGCCCGGGGGCCCCATGAGTTGTCAGTCCGCCCCTGGCAGCACCGTTAAACCCTACCGTAGCAGCACTGTTAAACCCTACAGCAGCAGCACCGTTAAAATTCCCATTTCTTTTTCCTTTTATTGACTGAAGGTAGCAGCACCATAAAATTCTCATTGCTTTTTTCTTTTTTTGACTGTAAGGTAGCAGCACTGTTAAAATCCCATTTTCTTTCTCTTTTTGAAAGGTTGCCGGCAGGTGCAAGCACCACTGCCTCCTTAACAACTAGTAACTTCCCCAGCTTCATTCACTTATGGCACACACCTACCTCCTTCATGGCCACCCTCCAGCTATGACGAGTCCAGGCACCTGTCATTGGTGCTTCCCTGGTCACCTCTATATCCGCTGCTGATTCTTTTAGGTCCTGTGGTGATCCTCTTTGGCAATTGGGCAGCCACTGATGATGTCAGGACTTATTCTTGGCATCTTCCACATGCTGAGAATGAGCTGACAATGTACATTGCACGTTGCATGCGCCAGACAGTGTACACAGAAAATAAAAAATTGCTCGGGGAAAGAGGAAGAATTTTTTTGGCAGAAGAGACTTTGCATGTCTTTTCTTCCACAAATCCCTAACTCCTAGTTGTTTTTTAATTTTAGAATTTAATTCCGCTTTAAGTTAGAATGAATGTTGGTTTTATACATATCTTTTTTTTTGTCATAGTCAGGATCTATATATATATATAAATTTATTTTTTAAAATTTATATATTTATTTAGTGCTGCATAACTGGTAGAGGCTACATAAAGGCCTGAAATAAATAAATAAACAAACAAATAAATAAATAAATATTTATAGAAATATTTCAGCCGGGAAATATGACATATTACATAAAAAATAACTGGTCGGGGCTACATAAAGGCCTGAAATAAATAAATAAACAAACAAATATATAAATAAATATTTATATAAAAATTTCAGCTGGGAAATAGGACGAATTACATAAAATTATTTAGTATTTCCATATGAAGTGAAAAGTTGGAGTTCTTGGTGCTCTTTCAGTTGTATTCCAGACTCTCCTTTGCTTCTCTGTTTAAAAAATAGCATTTCATTTACAGAGCTCAATAGGTCAAGCTGAAATTTACACACCCCAGTGGAATGAATTCTTACAGCAGTGACTTTTTAATGGTGACTATACACTGGTTTTGTACATTTTTATAATTTTTTACTTATTAACCCCTTCACGCCGGCGCCTCCCGGCCCTTTAAGAGTTTCAGAAGCCGGGAGGCAGGGCGGGGTTTAGGGTCATGTGACCGCCGTGACGTGTCATCACGGTGGTCACATGATCGGGAAAGGTCCCGATCGAAAGAGGAGATCGGGACCTTTCCGTGAGTACCGGACATGTGTGCTGGTAGCGCGCAGGGCGCGCAGTCTCGGCACATATGTCCTTTTTTAATAGAACGCAAATGTGTGGCCGCTTGGCGTCTAGGCCCAGAGGCTGCACATTTGCGTTCAGCTGGCGTGAAGAGGTTAAATAAAACAAGCACACACAAACTAATAAGTCCTCAGAGAAAACCCCCTCCCTTATGGTTGACTCTGGATTTTCAATCATAGAGAGAGTATCTGAAAGGAAACAGCTTTTGCTGTTCTCTCTCTTTAGAAAACCCACGGTGCTCTGGGAATCCTGGGTTACAGGTGCACCTCCCCCCACCTTGCTAAATAGTTTACTTGTAAAGCATATGTTTTATATAGACAATAAAATGTTCTATATAGAAAAAAAATATATATCTGTATACATATAACTTACAAGTTGAAACTGCAAAACCATACATGAATTAAATGACCTCAAACCACTCTAGTTTACCTTTTATTATGTGCCAGGGGTAGATCCCAGTTATGATCCCTGCTACATAATCTGCCTTCCTTTCCCAGACTCTCCAGTATTACTCCATGGCAGCAGCCACACCCTTCAGTACAAGTGTGGCCATATATGAGGTAAGCATTCACTGCCACGGGATGTGGTGACTTATGCAATAGAAGTATACAGAATGAGGGCATAGTTAGACTTTAGTTAGAATGTATATTGGCTTCGTATATATATTTTCTTTTTCTCATGACTACAAAAGTGATGTATATATATATATATACAGTATATATATTTTTTAAATGTTATTGATATATTTATCTATTGAAACATTTCACCCAGGTAAATATGACATATTTCATATAATTCATTTGTATTTCCATATGAAGAAGAAGAAGAAGATGAAGTTCTTATTTCTTTTTTCCAGCACTCTTCATTATTATAGCAATGGCATTACCTCACTGCATTGATCACAGGACCATACGTACAGCACGCTGCTATTTTCTGATTGGCAGTCAGCAACTGTCACACAGAAGACAGCAGGAGGCAGAAAATATTGAGGGGCATCAATCACATTAATGGTAAAATTAAATGAAAATCAGGTTACCCATCAGTTAACAAAGTCTGTGAGATGTTTGTTTCTTGTATTTTGTAATGCCTGTGCCTCCAATCCTGAGTATCTAACTGAGACAGATTTGTCCAGGTCTGAGAGAGAATAACAATGGGAGATGAGTTTATTTTAAAGTGCTGAGCAAACTGTTGGCGCTGTATAAATCCTGTATAATAATAATAATAATATATAAATCCTGTATAATAATAATAATAATATATAAATCCTGTATAATAATAATAATAATATATAAATCCTGTATAATAATAATAATAATATATAAATCCTGTATTATAATAATAATATATAAATCCTGTATAATAATAATAATAATATATAAATCCTTTATAATAATAATATATAAATCCTGTATAATAATAATAATAATAATATATAAATCCTGTATAATAATAATAATAATAATAATAATAATAATAATAATATATAAATCCTTTATAATAATAATATATAAATCCTGTATTATAATAATAATAATAATAATAATATATAAATCCTGTATAATAATAATAATAATAATATATAAATCCTGTATAATAATAATAATAATATATAAATCCTGTATAATAATAATAATATATAAATCCTTTATAATAATAATATATAAATCCTGTATAATAATAATAATAATAATAATATATAATCCTGTATAATAATAATAATAATAATAATAATAATATATAAATCCTGTATAATAATAATAATATATAAATCCTTTATAATAATAATAATAATAATATATAAATCCTGTATAATAATGATAATAATATATAAATCCTGTATAATAATAATAATAATAATAATAATATATAAATCCTGTATAATAATATAATAATAATAATAATATATAAATCCTGTATAATAATAATAATAATAATAATAATAATAATATATAAATCCTGTATAATAATAATATATAAATCCTGTATAATAATATATATAAATCCTGTATAATAATAATAATAATATATAAATCCTGTATAATAATAATAATATATAAATCCTGTATAATAATAATATATAAATCCTGTATAATAATATATATAAATCCTGTATAATAATAATAATAATATATAAATCCTGTATAATAATAATATATAAATGCTGTATAATAATAATAATAATAATAAGACACATTTTTATCAAGATGAGCCAGATTTTTACTTAACCACTTCAAGTCCGGACACTTTCACCCCCTTCCTGCCCAGGCCAATTTTCAGCTTTCAGCGCTGTCACACTTTGAATGACAATTGCGCGGTCATGCAACACTGAATGAATTTTTTAGCATTTTTTTGAGAAAGATAAAACTTTATTTTGGTGGTATTTATTCACCACTGGGATTTTAATTTTTTTGCTATATAAATGAAAAAGTCCAAAAATGTTGAAAAAAGTGTTTTTCTTATACAATTTTGCAAATAAATAATTTATCTTCATAAATCTTGGCTAAAATTTATTCAGCTATCTTTTTAGTAAAAGACAAATACGGTAACTCAAATTAGTTTATAACCAAAAATTATAATGTTTTGAAATTTTTTTTTATATTTTTATTTTTATATTATTATTTATGTTTTTTTTAACATGCTGTCACCTTAGCAGTACAGTGTTCCCATAATGACACTGTACTGCTTGTGGGGGGTGATGAATATATTTTTTTTTTTTTACAATGATTGCTTTTATACCCATAAAGGCTATAAAAGCAATCATTTCTCCTTCTCTCTGCTGCATTTTTGCAGCCATTGAGAAATACTGTGAGCAGGGGAGGACTGACCATTTGGAAACTCGGGCACTGCCCAAGGGCCCGGGGTCAGTAGGGGGCCCCATGAGATGCCCCTGGTACCTTTTTTCATAGGCTTTTTTGAATTTGGGCAAGGACACAGGAGCCCCATGATCCCCTATTGCCCAGGAGCCCCATGAGTTGTCAGTCTGTGAGAGCTGTGATTGGTCACAGATTGTCACATGGTACAAGGCTGTTGTGAATAGCCTTGTACCATGTGACCTCTGTGATCATTCACAGATTTCACATGTAGTAAGCAATGATGTCAGGAAGTGACATCTTGCTTACACCTTTTCATGTGATTACTGATTGGCCAATCAGTGATCACATGATCGGGACCTCACACAGAGGTCCCGTACAACGATCAGTATTCCACTGTGTCTGGAAGACACAGTGGGCACCAGATCGCAGTGCCGTGCGCTTCCAGGGAGCGTGCACAATCCAAAATGGCGAGCGCCGTTTATGAATGGCAACCCGCCCCTGCACTGCCACTGTCCAGCCGTTTATATACAACAGCCGGACGGGAAGTGGTTAAAACAGACTCGCAGTTAAAAATGGGTCAGGGGCAGGTTTTATTCTATTGCAGCAGGAGATGAATCTGTGCCTTGCTGTGCAACAGAACTGATAGCTTCCTCCATTGACTTTACTTCTTTTTGTGTATTTTACTTTTTTTTTTTTTACATTTTTTTAGACAATGGGAAAAAAAATGTGAAATACAACTTGAAAAAACTATAATATAATAATAAATACTTTATTAGGCCATGCCTTTTTCCATCATAGCATGCATGATCATGTGCTAAAGGGAAACAATTTACAAAAATTGGTATTTGAGGTTTTTAGCATCTTTGTACTTTTAACACTGAGTCTATGCCTACATTACTGTTGCATTAACTTTTTTTAAGTTTCAAATTTTTTTTTTGTTTGTTTTGTGTAAGAAACCAAAGAAAGTGCACCAAAAATTTGTGAAAAAAAGTGACCTAAAATTATTTTATTTATTCATATATATTTATACATAATAATAAATAATTAAACTGCGATAATACCCCATACTCTCGTTCCGCAAAGCCATAAACATACAGTGGGGCAAAAAAGTATTTAGTCAGCCACCAATTGTGCAAGTTCTCCCACTTACAAAGATGAGAGAGGCCTGTAATTGGCATCATAGGTAGACCTCAACTATGAGAGACAAAATGAGAAAACAAATCCAGACAATCACATTGGCTGATTTGGAAAGAATTTATTTGCAAATTATGGTGGAAAATAAGTATTTGGTCAATATGAAAAGTTCATGTCAATACTTTGTTATATATCCTTTGTTGGCAATGACAGAGGTCAGACGTTTCCTGTAGATCTTCACAAGGTTGGCACACACTGTTGCTGGTATGTTGGCCCATCCTCCATGCAGATCTCCTCTAGAGCAGTGATGTTTTGGGGCTTTCGCTGGGCAACACGGACTTTCAACTCCCTCCAAAGGTTTTCTATGGGGTTGAGATCTGGAGACTGGCTAGGCCAGTCTTATTATATTTGTGGGAATGATTTTCTTTATATTTTATTTTTTATAATTTTTACACATTTTGTTCATATATTTATATTTTTCTAGGAGATTTATTGTTAAAAAATTTGATTGTCACTAAATATAGGGTGGGTAGTGTAGAAGGTGGGGACCCATTCATATTGTTATTTAATTATTTATCGCTTTCAAGGGTGAAAGTTTCTTTGTGAATATTGGGATAGTTTGGTAGATTTATTTGGTACCATATTTTCACATTTATATCTTTTTCACCTTTGCTGCGGCTCCGGAGCACACTGCCCACCAGGTGACAGGCAATAGGGTTGCCATAGCTCAGTGGTCGGCAAGCCGCGGCTCTTTACACATTTTAATGCAGCTCTTCTGTGTGCCGGGCGCCCGCTCCCCTCCCTCCTCTCGGGTGGCCGCCCCAAAAGTCAGGACTCTGCAGCTAGCCCAGCAATGGGCAAACTACGGCCCGGCGGACCTTTTAATCCGGCCCGCGGAGTGTGGCAAACATTGGCTGTCAGGATGTAGGCGGGGCAGCGTGACGAACTCCTCTCCTCTCACAGTCCGCCCTGAAGACTGGAACGGCGCGGGAACACGGCGAGAGGAACGCGCGCAGCAAAGGTAAGTGAATTGACACAATATGGGGAATGAATTACTATAGGGGGGATGAATTACTATAGGGGGGATGAATTACTATATGGGGGATGAATTACTATAGGGGGGATGAATTACTATGGGGAATGAATTACTATATGGGGGATGAATTACTATGGGGGATGAATTACTATATGGGGGATGAATTACTATAGGGGGGATGAATTACTATAGGGGGGATGAATTACTATATGGGGGATGAATTACTATGTGGGATGAATTACTATATGGGGGATGAATTACTATATGGGGGATTAATTACTATGGGGGATGAATTACTATATGGGGGATGAATTACTATGGGGGATGAATTACTATGTGGGGGATGAATTACTATATGGGGGATGAATTACTATATGGGGGATGAATTACTATGGGGGATGAATTACTATATGGGGGATGAATTACTATATGGGGGATGAATTACTATGGGGGATGAATTACTATATGGGGGATGAATTACTATGGGGGATGAATTACTATATGGGGGATGAATTACTATGGGGGATGAATTACTATGGGGGATGAATTACTATATGGGGGATGAATTACTATGGGGGATGAATTACTATGGGGGATGAATTACTATATGGGGGATGTATTTTCAGTTTTAAAAATGTGGCTCTCAAAATAAATTTCAATCGTGGTTTTGGCGAGATTTGGCTCAGTTGAAAAAAAAGGTTGCCCACCACTGACCTAAGGCTATGATTGTGATTATGACGATACACTGTGGCCCTGATTAACCCTTTGCTTACTGGGCCCTTAAATCCCCTTCATGACCAGAGTGCTTTTTGCAATATATGCAGTGTCGGATTTGTTTTAAATGTTGCAATGTTTTTGCGGCTTCCAGTCTTTTTTTCCCTCTCGGAAACGGGTCCAAGTGGCTCTTTATGTCTTAAAGGTTGCAGACCCCTGCCCTATAGCAAAGGGGTCTAAGGATCTGTTAAGCCTCCAGTTTGATATTACGGTGGTGGAAATTCACATTGGTGGTTATGTTGGAATGAAGATTTCACTACATATCACAAGAACCAGGGGACTGGTTTACACTTTTACCCCCAGTTCACACCTATGCGGCCGTGTGGGCTGAGTTTTGCTCAGGCATGAGAGACCATTCATTTGAATGGACTCCTGTGCCCGTGACACGCAGGGAAGAAGTCCCTGCACTACTTTTGAAAATGCAGCCGAGGTTCCCAGTACGGTTGCGTTTTCCAGTGCAGGAGGCGTGCCATTAGAACTAATGGCACCCACCCACAGGTCCGCAATTCTCTGTGCGGGTGGTGCGGCTGCATGGATTTTCATGCAGATCCGCAGCAGCACCACCCGCACAGATCTGAACCTAGGATCATGGACTGTTTGTGATTTGCTTTTTATTTTATGGTTTATTTTGAGCACCAATTTGTTTATGTAGTATTGAATGTACACCATTAGCAGATTTTGCATGTAACTTCCACATTGATTGTTTATACTGAGCGCAACATGAATTAGCATTTGATATATATTTATACAGGCTAATGAATGGACTTTATTTTGTACACAAACCCATTTTTAAGAGTCTCTAGTCAAGTGAGAACATTGGTGAGTCAATAAGGTCTTTTAACTTTACCCTTCTCAGAGTCTACAATTATTGGGCTGTCTTTACATTCCATCCCACTGATAAAAAAAGTCTCATATTTAAGATTCTAAGTCATCTGGATTCAATCTAGTGCTGGTCTTCACACTCAGTGCCATTTAACCCACTCCCTTTGAGTTCAGAGTATCTAGGGTACGCCCCATGGGGGCATGTTATCAAGCCCCCCAGAACTCACAAGACAATACAGCAGAGAACGCCATTCTTTGTCAAGGCTGGACTTGGGCTTTAGTTCTCTAATGGGACAAATCCATGGACAAAATCTGTCATGAGAGGTTCTCTTTTTTTTCTTTCCTTCTCTCAGGGGGACTGGATATGGCTCAAAAGGTTTCCTGGTGAGAAGCACAGTGATATTCGGCCAACCACAAAGAATGTGTTCTGTACGGTAAGTTAGGGGAGAAATCCACAAAGTTGGTGGTAGTTTGCCCAGTACAGTGGTCATATGCTTAGTAAGGATCTGACTTCTGATCAATGTCTTTCCTATCCAACATTTAGATATAGTTGCTTGCTTCATTGCTTACATCCCTAGTGAACAGGCCATCAGCCAAAAATATTCAACCAAGCCTATAGCCTTTAGCCCAAAGGGAGGTCTACTGTGAGCTGTGATCTGATATATACATGCTGATCACCACTTGGACCTTCCAAATATTCTCTGGAATTGTGGAATTGTGTTCACCCTGATAGACTAGTCTAAACATTTCCTCAATACTCCCTTGTCCAGCATTACCTTTTGCATTTTCTTCTATCCTTCTCCTTCATTTCCAATTTGCTAACTCTCATTCATCCTCTGCCACTGCCATCTGCCTTTTTATTTAACCTACTGTTCCTTCACGTCTTAGTCTGCAGGCCATGCCTTCGTTTGGTCCTTTAGCAGGTAAAATAGTTTGATATTTAGCACACTCTGGTTTCATAGGACTTACAAGCATGTTTTGTTCCTCAGCTCCGTGAACTCCGCCATGAGAATGTAAACCTGTACTTGGGTTTGTTCCATGACATGGGTGTCCTTGGAGTGGTGTCAGAACATTGCTCTCGTGGAAGCCTTGAGGATCTTATTCAAAACCAAGATATGAAGCTTGACTGGATGTTTAAATCCTCCCTGCTTCTTGATCTCATCAAGGTAGGATGAAGGCACAGTATGGTCAAATGTTTACAGTAGTAATATCAAAGTGGTGTTTTTTTGGGGGGCATATGCAACTCTCACTTGTGACCCCCTAACCCAGATAGAGGATATAAACTGAACGAAGACTCAATATGGCATAAAACTATTGCGCAGTTCGGAAAATGGCATCCTTATCGGGCCAGAAATTTGGAAAGTTGCATAAATCTAATAAAGAAAATGAGTCATTATAGAGTTACTAAACCCACAACAGTACAATCAGTCTGTAGATGCAGGAAAGCATGCTTGTTATACTCACTGTGGAACCTAAGGGGTTACTCCTCCGCATTGTGTAAATAGGATGTTTGATCTTATCTTCTTTGCTCCTCCCCTTCTTCTACTGTCCCCAATCCATTTGCAGATAGAACAGAGCCTTGGGGGCAAGCTGCACATGCTCAGTTTGGTGTGCATTGCTAGAGAGTTTTTTTTGGGGGGGAGAGTGCATGTGATCAGCACAGGGCCAATCAGCACTGTCCAGACAGAGGGTCAGGGGTCCTGCAGCCTCATAAGACAATCAGGGGAAAATAAAAACTCTTCCTACGAGCTTTAACCAACGCTGGACACTGATAGAAGTCACACGAGTGCTTTAACTGCTGATGAAAAAAGGTATTTAGCAGTTTATATTTACTAAAATATTTGCATTTCCATGTTCTGCGGGAGACCAGATATACTAAATGCAGGGTCATGGGTTTAGTAAAACTTTAAATTTTTTTTTGCAAACTTGTACTGCAGCCCTCAACAAAATGTTTCCCTTTATCACACAGGTGGCTGGGGGGGGGGGGGGGGGGGGGGGAGACAGTAAAAGCAGGAAACTGAACCTTGGTTTTCCCACTCCTCAGCTGCTCACTTAAAGGCTAAACAATAGGAGGAGTCTGTTCAAATGCCGCAGCAGTGATCCTTTTTCTCACAGCCACAGAAAATGTAATGCAAGAAGCTGAGTTGACAATGCCTGACAAACCCAACCATTCAACTCAATGGGGTTGCGCTACGACTGCCATTCAGCAAAAAAAAACCCCAGCAGGTTCATCTCCTGAACATCTGACAGCAGCTGCTAAGCGATCCACTTTGGACCAGTTTTCAGAGCTAGTGTGAACCTAACCTTTATGTGGACCCTGATTTATAGGATCCAAAGATTTCTTGTCTAGTTAAAGCGTATCTAAACCCAGGGGCGGACTGACCATTTGGAAACTCGAGCACTGCCCGAGGGCCCGGGGTCAATAGGGGGCCCCATGAGATGCCCCTGGTACCTTTTTCATAGGTTTTTGTGAGTTTGGGCAAAGACACAGGGGCCCCATAACCCCTTATTGCCTGGGGGTCCCTTGAGTTGTCAGTCCGCCCCTGCCTGAACCCAAAACAAAAATGTAATAAATTACAGCTCACCAGTCTATAGATGGCTTTACTTGCTTTCTTTTTTCAAGTTTTTTATCTGATTTTGCCAGTAATGCAGGCCATAGACGGGACGTTTATCGGCCGAATTGTCGGTCGATGAATGAAAAATTGGTAGTTGCTGCCACCAATGTTGCCACCAATGCTTACGAAAAATGTCCGTTGTTCGTAGATTTTTCAGCATGACCAATAAAAAGAAATGAGAAGAACCGCGAAAATCGGCCGACGACATTGCCCCACTAACGGTGTGAATATCGGCCGATTTTTTGGTCGGACGAAAATTTGGCCAATAAACAACCTGTCTAAGGCCTGCATTACACACTTCCAGTTCTAGAGTGATAATGCTAACTCAGCCTTCTGTAAAAAAAACAACAAAAACAAGGCAGGAATACAGAACCCCCACCTAGTACTGGGACACAATCATCCAGTGCTCAGGGCGAGGATGGGAAACTGCTCCCTCACCTTGAGACCCAGCAAAGTGTCCCTGAGTTGGTGGTGTCAATGGAAGGAACAAATGTCCCTGTGCCTGTGGTGTTACTGAAAGGAAAAATGTCCCTGACTCAGTGGTGTTACTGAAAAGAAAAAAATTCCCTGTATCCATGGTGTCACTGGAAGAAAAAACTGTCCCTGTACTGGAGGTGTCACTGAAAGGAAAAATGTCCCTATGTCCCTGTGTAGGTGGTATCACTGATAGTAAAATTTGTCCCTGAGTTGGTGTCACTGAAAATAAAACATGTCCCTGTGTTGGTGATGTTACTGAAAAAATGTCCCTAGTCAATTGTGTCACTGGAAGGATAAAATGTCCCTTTATCAGTGGTATCACTGAAAAGAAAAATGTATAGAGCTCTTTCTCCACTCCCTCCCTCTTTACAGAGTTCTTCCTCATCCTCCAAATGCAGAGCTTCCTCCCAGAGAAAACCCAAATGGCAGCACCCTGGTTGAGAGACACTGCTTTGACATACCAAAGAGGACCAAACAGAAGTTCATTGATGTGGTTTTTCATACACATTATGCCTAAGGTCCAGGTAACTAGCTCATGGTAAAAAAAAAATAATGCTTTTTTTCTGGTAATTTTTAGGGTTTGAAGTTCCTCCATCACCGTGAAATTGTTCATGGGCATCTGAAGTCTAGGAACTGTGTTGTAGATGGCAGATTTGTGCTGAAATTAACAGACTACGGAATTAATGAATTATACGAAGCTCAAAGAATTACGGCAGCAGAACCCCAACATGAAGGTACAGCAACAAAATTTCTTTCGACGCGAGAGTGGTTTATACTATCAGTTCCATGAATAGAGCAGTGTTGAAAACATGCACTCCTTTCATAATGTCAGAGGTTCATTTCTTGTGAGATAAAGATAACTCAATTAGAGCTGTTTTTACAGAACATCCCCTCCTAACAACACATAAATGAATACATGTAGTCAAGCACAAACCCAAGCCTATGAAAAATGTCATGTAATAACAATATAATAGTTATTTATATAAACTGTATTGCCAGAAGTATTGGTCGGCCTGCCTTTACACGCACATGAACTTTAATGGCATCCCAGTCTTAGTCTGTAGGGTTCCATGTTGAGTTGGCCCCGCCTTTTTCAGCTATAACAGCTTCAACTCTTCTGGGAAGGCCGTCCACAAGGTTTAGGAGGGTGTCTATGGGAAGGTTGGACCATTCTTCCAGAAGCACATTTGTGAGGTCAGGCACTGATGTCGGACGAGAAGGCCTGGCTCGCAGTCTCCGCTCTAATTCATCCTAAAAGTGTTCTATGGGGTTGAGGTCAGGACTCTGTGCAGGCCAGTCAAGTTCCTCCACCCCAAACTGGCTCCTCCATGTCTTTATGGACCTTGCTTTGTGCACTGGTGCGCAGTCATGTTGGAACAGGAAGGGGCCATCTCCAAACTGTTCCCACAAAGTTGGGAGCATGAAAATTGTCCAAAATGTCTTGGTATGCTGATGCCTTCACTGGAACTAGGGGGCAAAGCCCAATCCCTGAAAAACAACCCCACACCATAATCCCCCCTACACCAAACTTTACACTTGGCACAATGCAGTCAGGAAAGTAATGTTCTCCTGGCAACCTCCAAACCCAGACATGTCCATCGGATTGCCAGACAGAGAAGTGTGATTGGTCACTTCAGAGAACACGTCTCCACTGCTCTAGAGTCCAGTGGCGTCGTGCTTTACACCACTGCATCTGATGCTTTGCATTGCACTTGGTGATGTAAGGCTTGGATGCAGCTGTTCGGCCATGGAAACCCATTCAATGAAGCTCTCTACACACTGTTGTTGTACTAATCTGAAGGCCACACAAAGTTTGGAGGCCTTTAGCTATTGACTTTGCAGACAGTTGGTGACTTCCGCACACTGGGGCAGACCCCGCTTTGTCATTTTAGGTGGCCTACCACTTGGTGGCTGAGTTGCTGTTGTTCCCAGTTGCTTCCACTTTGTTATAATCCCACTAACAGTTGAGCGTGGAATATTTAGTAGCCAGGAAATGTCACGGATGGACTTATTGCACAGGTGGCAACCTACCACGGTACCACGCTTGAATTCATTGAGCTCCTGAGAGCGACCCATTCTTTCACAAATGTTTGTAGAAGCAGTCTGCATGCCTAGGGGCTTGATAGTATACACCTGTGGCCATGGAGGTGATTGGAAAACCTGAATCCAATGATTTGTCAGGCTGGCCCAATACTTTTGGCAATAAAGTGTATAAAAGTTATAATAATCTCCAGTATCATATTGTGAAAGATGGGATTTTTGAGACACAACTATTAAAAAATATACTTTATTTATTCAATTAAATATAAAGCCTACAATTATACTGTAACATATAATACTTCATAAAATCAATCCATAATACAATCTTATTCATCGGTTTCACCAAAACATTTTAAAAAATGGTATACATAAATGCTGGTCTTTTGTGGGCTGACGCATTTCATGGAATACTCCACTTCTTCAGGAGACACCAGTCTAGCATTGTATCAAAATTGATCTGAAGAAAAAATGGGGTATACATATACAGTACATGTGTCATTATTATGAAATACCATCTTGACCTAAGGGCCAGCCACTTGCCACATGCCACCACAGAGAAAAACGCAACCATGGAACAGGGTCCAGAGGGGGAACTCATTCTAAACCTTGCATGCTACATCATTCTAGTGCTTGCAGTTGGGGCTTTACTGTCACAACTCTGGAAACAATCAGTGATGGATAACTTTTCAGAGTTTGACAGACGGTAAGGAGGTGATATGTTGCCTCTTCACTATCTGCTTTAATCCTTGAAATTTTGAACCACCTCACTGCAACTGTGTGCATTGCATTCAGTTGGAAAGCGTTTGCAGTGCAACCAAATTCACCTGAATAGATGGTTTGAAGCATCAGTACCACCTGCTGAATGCAACATGCCATTTAACTTTTGTAAAGCAAAGCATTGTGGCTGTGGATTGGATTTTTATTCAAAGTATGAACGTTGTAGCAAACTCAATTGAAGTCTACGGGGCGTGAATCTTGGTATTTCCCATATGGCCAATTGTAGGGTTGATAAACCAACTATTGTTAAACAAATGGCAAACTTTGCCCTTCTCCCCATATCCTAGATCAGCACCAGGGGCGGACTGACCATTTGGAAACTCGGCACTGCCCAAAGGCCCGGGGTCAATAGGGGGCCCCATGAGATGCCCCTGGTATCTTTTTCATAGGCTTTTTTGAGTTTGGGCAAGGACACAGGAGTCCCATGATCCCCTATTGCCCGGGGGACCCATGAGTTGTCAGTCCACCCCTGATAAGCACCAATAAAGATTGCAATGGACACAGGCAAGTCAATGCATGACCAATTTGACCATTTACGCTATCCCTCAGGTTTACTGCAGGAGCATGGTCATTGTAGCTAGGCCCCCTGGACATCCACTAAGCCTGATTATGCCTAAAATCTACTGATTTCACTAACTTACCAAATATAACCATTTTATATAGGTGCACACTGAGGCCTAAAATGTACTGAAAGGGTTCCTTCAAGGAAAAAGGTTAAAAAAGGACCATCCCAGGGAATGGCATTCTCCACCTCATACTATAAATTGTGATTTCAGACTTGTTTTGGACAGCGCCTGAACTCCTTCGTGAGCCATTAGCAAGTCAGAAAGGAACCTACAGAGGGGATATCTTTGGTTTTGCCATTATAATGCAAGAAGTCATCATAAGAGGAGGTCCTTACTGTATGCTGGAGCTTTCTGCAGAAGGTATGACTGTGAAAATCAGTGGTTTCTCTAAAGTACAAGGGCTTCAACTCTTTTTTTAAGATTGTATGCCATCTAATAAATTAAAGAAGAATTCACTAAATAAATCATAAGGCTTCACAGTAGCATAATAAGCAAAGAGTCATATTTGCTAGCAATTTGAGAAACCATCTTGGATGTCACCACTGTCACTGTATCACGTACCTGGTGATGGAAGCCAATGGAGAGAGGGCTTCCCTTGCGGCTAAGTTCCAGACTCCCCTGAGAGTGGAAGTCAGGCCCAAAGTGGCACAGGTCGCCTGTAGGAGTGCTTGTTGGTGGTCCACAGCTGATGCACGGAGATGAGGTCTGCAGATGGGTGACATCTGTGTTAGGTATGCAAGCCCTTCCGGGAATAGAGGATTACTGAATAACCGGTTCAAGCCAAGGTCAGGTACCAGGTGAGAATCAGAGCAGACGTAGTCAGATGGGATAGCCGAGGTCATACACAGAGGAGCGCGCGAGAGAGTATCCGTTAGCCAAGCCAAGGTCAGATCAGGGGTTAAGCAGAGTAGACAGGTCCAAGAGCAAGCCGAGTCGGTATCAGGAAATCACAGGTCACAATAACACAGGACACAGGAACAAGGTATGGAGAACTAGAGATCATCCAGCAACTTGAGGAAGTGATGAGCCTCCTTATAAAGGCCGTCTGGCACCAAACTGAGGCTGATGCATGCTTCTGGGGCCATGCAGGGTACTGGCATAAATGCCAGATCTTCCAGAACTTCTGCTGTGAACAGGACCCTGACACACTGCTACCTGGGTGACAGGCCCCTAGGGGCCTCAAAGTCACTTCTTTATGTTGGTGACATTAAAGAGTCCTGTTTATTTTTCTACATATGGTATGCTGGTGATATCTTGGATTGATCTTCTAATAAGGACATTAGGTTTGTGAATTCTTAACGGATTTAGGCCAAATGGTTACTATTGAACATTTTTAGGGTCAGAACTCAGCTGCCTGGAATACCTAAACAAATACATTTTTATTTGCTATGTTTTTTTGTTTTTTTTTTAATTCCTTTTTCTTAACATTTTTGTGTCCTCACAAAAATCTCATGCTTCCTTTTTGAAATGAGAGCAAGATTATCAAGAAAAGGATCCCAATTGTCATGAAGCTACATAATATGATGACCAGTGTTTTCCTAAAAAGCTTCCATATGATTTCATCCAAGCTTTTTTTTTTTTGTTATAATTATGCTTCTTTAGAAATCATCCGAAAAGTTCGCCGCCCTCCCCCGCTTTGCCGCCCCTCCGTCTCTTTGGACCAGGCTCCTCCAGAGTGTATCCATATAATGAAGCAGTGTTGGAGTGAACATCCAGACAGGAGACCAAACATTGACCAGATCTTTGACCAGGTAAATCAATTAACAATTTTGCTTCTGTTTATTGATGTTAGGGATCCGGGTATGACCAGAAATGTGTGGACTGACACAGGGAAGTAGCAGGCTTCAGGAACACAGGCGTAGTCAGGCTGAAGAGGTGGAATGGTCAGGCAGGCCGTAAGGTACTGTCAGGTGCCGCCTGGCAGTGTCTCTACCAGCCCACAGCACGGATTTCCTCAGGGCGCAGGGTCTAAGTCCCAGCCTGCTATTCACCAGGGCCCCTGATGGTGGGGATGGACTTGGTGCAGACTGGAACCAGGTTGCGACCCATGAGTGCGTACGGCTGTGGTAGAGAGTACTGGCAAGGGAGTGCAGGAACGGAGTCTGATGGGACGAGGCAGGCAGACTTACTAAAAGTGATCCGTGCGGGATGGATGGATCGTCGGGTGAAGTAAGCTTAGTCAGACAGGCCAGGCCGGTATCGTGCGGGCAGCAAGGTACAGGAGGAGCAAGCAGAGAATGGTCGGGGTAACAAGCCAGGTTCAGCAGGTAGCGGGCAGCGCGGTACCGAGGATCAGGCAGAAGGATGGTCAGGCAAGCCAGGGGTTCAACAGGAGACGGTTAGCAGAGGCCAGGATCAAAGCAGGGTCAGCAACGAGGCAGGAACACAGGATACCAGGTACAGGGGCTCATGGGAAACATACACCAAGGCCCTGATCACAGGCCTGGTCATTGCTTAAATACACTTCCTGCAATCAGCTTCAGGTGTTGGCTGACTGCAGGAGTAAGCTTCTTGCTGCTGAGAGCACCCGCTGGTCAGCCCTGGTACTGCAGCCCACACAGCAGGTGAGTCCCACCACCAGTGCTGAGTCCATTCCTGACAATTGAACTGGTGTCTGTATTGACATACTGATTGCCTGCTGCATTAGTGATTTTCTAAGCTAGCATGTGTTTAAATGACCCATACATCCACTTGATCACCAATGATGTAGCCGTACGTCCCTGGACTTATAACGCTGCAGGCACCATCCCCGTACTGTTTTTTTACAGCCAACTATTGGCTCTCTTGTAATAACAATTGGAACAGTTAACTGTCCCCCTCCCATGGCTTTAAAGGGCTGTTCCATCTCACCAGGACTCCTGATCAACCAGCTGGCACATTCGCCTGCTGATCATAGAGCCAAATGAAGAACAAGAAGCCATGACCTTGCCATTAAAAAAAAAGAAAAGCATATGATCAAGCCGGTCTTGGTGTGATTAAATGCTTTTGAGAGCAGAGGAGGGATATTGACCCCAGATCTCTCCATAAAGAGTATCTGTCACATGCCTATTGTTGTCACAAGGCATGCTTATATTCCTTGTGACAGCAATAAAAATGATTAAAAAAAGTTTAAAGGATGCACACAAGCAGCAATCGTCCCACACATGTGAGGTATTACCGTGAACGTCAGGTCATGGGTAGTAATTCTAGCACCAGTCGTCCTCTGTAAATCTAAAGTGGTAACCTGTAAAGGCTTTTAAAGTGTTGCCTGTCAGTAATAAAATGTTTGTTGTTAGTTGCCATCATGCCATAGTATGCGCAATTTTAAAGCATGACATGTTTGGTATCTATTTACTCAGTCTAACATCATCTTTTGTGTTTTACAAAAATTGAGGTATGTATTTAATTTTTTTGCATTCAAATTTAAAAAAGTGTATTTTAACAAAAAAAAATTGCGCAAAAACCTCTGCACAAATATGTGTGTCATAAAAAATTGTAACACCGACCAATTTATTCTTTAGGGTTTTTGCCCTTTGCCTGAAATATATATATATATATAATGTTTAACCGCATGCCGCCCAGCCACTGTACATATACGGCGGCAGGGCGGCACTCACAGGCAAAACCACGTTTTAAGATGTGTGTTTTGTAAACAAATAGGGGGTGTGTGCGAGGCGCGCCGCCGCCCTATTTGTCCCGCGGATAACCGCCGCAGATGTCAGTCGCCGGGTCACAGCCGCTCCTTAGCGGCTATGTCCCGGCGATCAGCGGCAAACAGTGACAGAGAGCACAGCTGCAGTAGCTGTGCTGTCTGGCATTTCCCTGACGGCTCGAGGATGAGCTGATCGAGAAAGAGGAGTTTCTCTTTCTCGATCAGCCTTGTCCCCTGCAGCACACACCCCCGCCCCCTAGTAAAACACTCCCCCTCACTCCTATAACCCTTCTCTGCAAAATAAAGTTAACCCCTTCCTCCCCATTGCCATTAGTACAGTGTCAGTTTTTTTTTTTTGCACTGATCACTGTATTAGTGTTTTTGGGGATGTCAGTGACCCCAAGTCAGTACCCCCCAATGTCAGTATGTCCGCCGCAGTCCCGCCATAAGTCGCTGGTCGCTGCCATAAGACCCTGATCGCCGCCATAATTCGCTGATCGCCGCCATTATTAGTATAAAAAAAACCCTAAAAATCCCAGTATCTTTCCCACCATTTGTAAACGCTATAACTTTCACGTAAACCAATTAATTTACACGTATTGGGGTTTTTTTTTAGCAAAGACATGTCGCAGAATGCATTTTGGCAGAAATTTATGACTAAATTTGATTTTTGCATTTTTTTTTACTGGACATGTTTTATAGCAAAAAGTCCAAAATATTGTTTTTTTTTTCCTCGAAATTGTCAGACTTTTTTTTTATAGCGCAAAAAATAAAAAACGCACAGGCGATCAAATACCACCGAAAGAAAGCTCAATTTGTGGGGAAAAAAAGGATGTAAATTTCATTTATGTACCATATTGCATGACCGCGCAATTGTCCTTTAAACTAGCACAGCGCTGTATAGCAGAAAAATGGTGTAAATTGCAGTATCTATACCATAGTTTGTAGACGCTATAACTTCCACACAAAGCAATCAATATACACTTATTGGGATTTTTTTTACCAAAAACATGGAGCAGAATACATTTTGGCCTAAATTTATAACCAACTTTGAGTTTACTATATATTTTTTATAGCTGAAAGTAAAAAATATTGTTTTTCTTCAAAATTTTTGGCCTTTTTTTGTTTATAGCGTGAAAAATAAAAAGCACACAGGTGATCAAATTACACCGAAAGAAAGCTCTATTTGTGTGAAAAAAAGGACATAAATTTTGTTTGGGTGCAGCATTGCATGACCGCGCAATTATCAGTTGAATTAGTGCAGCGCCGAGTAGCAAAAAGAGGCCTGGTCATTAAGGGGGGTAAATCCTCTGGAGCTCAAGTGGTTAAGGGTTATAAGAAATTTTATAGCAAAAAATACTGATTTTTATATGTAAACAAAAAGTGGCGAAAAAGGCTGGTCATCAAGTGACTACAGTGGAAACACCAATTTTGAATGACAATTTACATTCAGTTTGATTTTTCTCTCTTTTGAGCTTTGATGGAGGGCATTGTAATACTTGATTATGTTATGCATTGAATTTTGATACACTTGGGGTTCACTTTAACAAAAAATTTCCTACAAGATTCACTCAACTTTCACATTTTTAAATTGGATTCATGTGGGATAATGTGTGAATCCCTCATGAAAGTTGAGTGAATCATTTGTGATAAACGTATAAGTAGACTCCTTAAAGTATATTTAGGACAAAACGTTTTTTTAGTTTTGGATAGAGTGTTAAAACCCAACTGTGGGCACAGCAAAAGAAACCCTTGTGCCCCTGTGAACTGTAAAGGTTAAATGCAAGGTAAAGGTAAAGTGATTGTAAATGTACTTTTTTTTTAAATAACAAACATGTCATAATTACCTACTCTGTTGGGCTTTAAGGAATTAAATCTCTGTCATGTTTTTATTGCTGTCTGTGTCTCTGCCAGTAAGATTTTCTCTCTTTATTTGTCCTCATGACTACCTGCTCCAAGACTGAAAGTGACATAAAGTTAAAAAAAATGTAGTTTATCATGAGACCAGGAATTCAGGGTTAACCTTCCAGTGGGAACACTTGGTTAGTTGACCACTGTCCTTTCCTCACTTTGGAGAGATTTCCAGTGGGACACAGAGGGCAAAAAACTTAACAGTGGCTTTAACCCTCCCTCATGCTATCCATGGTTTAATTTCATCCTTAATATAGAACTATGGAATTTTTTCTTGTTTGGTTAGAATGAGAGAGGATTTTAACCCCTTTCAGATTTTTTCATTTTGTCCCTTTGGGAAAGTTTCTTTTCAACTTCCTTTGCATAAAAATAGGAACCACAAAATTACCAAAATGGGAAGTTAGAGGAAACCCATCCAAGGTGAGGGAATCCTTGGTTGTCACCAAAACGTGTGTCTCATTAGAAGATTGTCCCTCTAGTCCTGTTCTGGTGACAACCCAAATTTGGGATTTTCTTTCACTTTCATTCTCAGTGATAATGGTAAACTGGAAAATCTTACAAAAACTACAGGTGAATCTTACTAACAGGGGCAATAAAAACCTAATAGGTGTTCTAATTACTCTCCACTCACTCAAAAACTAAACAAAGTTTTGCCTTTAGTTACAATTTGAGTTTTCTGTTATTTATTAGAATGACTTTTTATGTTTTTTTTTGTTTTTCTTTCTCAACCTAGTTTAAGACAATAAACCGTGGGCGCAAAACAAACATCATTGATTCAATGCTGCGAATGTTGGAGCAGTACTCTAGTAACCTGGAAGATCTGATCCGAGAGAGAACTGAAGAGTTGGAAGTGGAAAAACAGAAGACTGACAAACTTTTAACTCAGATGCTTCCACCGTGAGTGGGATAAAAAAGACGAGAAAGGCCTTTATGTTGGGATTGAGCAGAAGAAAATGGTGTTAGGAGGTCTACATAACAGAGGGACCACCAAACCCAGATTATTCTGTTGTAGAACATGCTATTTACTTTGATCTCCATTTATAATTGTCTCTGTTTTCCCCACAGATCTGTAGCTGAAGCTCTGAAGACAGGTACTCCTGTAGAGCCAGAATATTTTGACCAAGTCACTATTTACTTTAGTGACATTGTGGGTTTCACAACCATTTCCTCCCTCAGTGAACCCATTGAGGTTGTTGATCTTCTCAATGATCTCTACACCCTTTTTGATGCTATTATTGGTTCCCATGATGTCTATAAGGTGAAAGCATACTCCTCCTCCCTTTCCATGTTCCTTTTATCTTATGGAGATAAAGAAAATCAAGTAGTTTGTCTTTTTTGGATAGGTGGAAACCATTGGTGATGCTTATATGGTTGCTTCTGGGCTGCCGAAAAAAAATGGTACTCGTCATGCAGCTGAGATTGCCAACATGTCCCTGGATATCCTTAGCTCTGTGGGATCTTTTAAAATGAGGCACATGCCTGACGTGCCAGTCCGAATACGCATCGGGCTCCACTCTGGTAAGAAGTACACAAGCCTAAAAGAATGGATGCCTTTAGCAACTAAACAAAACTTTTTATTTGGATTATTTGGATTTTGGGGTCTTATCAAATCTGTTTCTTAAAGTTGTCAACTCTTTCAAGTCAAAATAATAATACAAAATATGCAAGAAAGTATTAGGCTGTCTAGGATATAAACAGGGATTAGTGAAATTGGGAGTTTTCAGTAAACAAGATGGAGCTTAGTAGTCAACAAGGATGGCTGAATTTATTTAAAGTATTTTATTGGTGTTTCTTTGGGTGGTATGGAAAATAAATTGTTCCTGGTGGTTAGAGAAGCTCTTTTCAACTACAAGACCTGTTCTGTACCAAAAAAAGTCTTATTCTTAGCTTGGAACCGGAACAGGTTCTGAATAAAAGAAGAAATGCCCATTCACATATATGCGGTTTGAACTGCATCCAATCCACATGACATGTGAAAAAATATTGCTTCCTATAGTGCCTAAAAAAATAAAATATATAGTGTTGCGCTCCCAAACCTCAAATCAATATATTGTTATTTGAATTGGATCTCTATTTTAAAGATTTCAGTAATTAAGAATGATGTGTGCGAATAAACATATATACTAATATACTTATACTTTGAATTAATACAAATAAATACTGTGCATGAAAAATAAACATACAAATAAATAACTAAAAAAAAAATAATGTCCCAAAAAAGTGACTTTGTGCTGGAAAATCTTCAATCTACAATGATTATAAATCGGTGACTGCTTATGAATCCTCCCTCAAGTGAAGATGTGCGCTCACCTCATAAGAAGCCTGCAATTAGGCTATATAAACTTGTGGTTCACCTCCTTTGGAACCTGCTTGTTTAGAACTCCTGCTTTAGGATATCCATGGTGTGCAACATATGCTATAGGATGAATCTCCTCTCCAGAGGGTGCAATTCCTCTATTTTTTCATCTCCATGCGATTCTCCACATACAAAAAAGATCTCGACATGGTGCTTTATCTTTTATATAAGTATGACTTTTATTTGCTTAGAATATGGCACTCACATATTAAGTGTGCGGATAGTGGTAGCACAAATACAATCCAAAACCGCCGCTGATTGTCGGAGCTGTGTACTCGCGGTCCGGCAAACAGACTGACTCCCTCCGAGTGACGTTACAGTCCCACCCCTACGCGTTACGCCACTGGTCACGTGGCTTCATCAGGGGGATTTGATTGAAAATTCACATATGTTCATTGCACTGGCGAAGCGGATTCAGTGCGGTTTTGCCCGATTTCTGAGCAGTGTAGTCCTGTCTCGGTGCAAATTACAGGCTATTGATTTCTATGGGAACCGTTTCTAAACCGCATATGTGTGAACAAGATAAGATCCTGAGCTAATCCTGTCCTGAACCTGATGTAAACGTGACGTGAACCTGTGAGCAACTACTGCATCAATTAGCTGTGAAACCTGAGTGTTAGGTACCTACCGGTGGTAGCCTCTAGCGTTCCACAGACAGGACTCCCCCAAGGCGTGGAATCTAAGTCTAAACCAGGGGCGGACTGACCATTTGGAAACTCGGGCACTGCCTGAGGGCCCTGGGTCAGTAGGGGGCCCCATGAGATGGCCCTGGTACCTTTTTCATAGGCTTTTTTGAGTTTGGGCAAAGACACAGGGGCCCCATGATCCCCTATTGCCCGGGGGCCCCATGAGTTGTCAGTCCGCCCCTGGTCCCATCCTGCCTGTTCACCAGGGCCCCTGATGGTGGGGATGGACTTGGAGCAGGCCGAGACCAGGTCACGGCCCCTGGGTTCACTCAGCTGTGGTAGAAGCACCACTGGAGGTGTATGGCAGGTGAGAGCCTGATGTGAGGAGGTAACAAGAGCAGCGTCGGGCAGGCCCGGTCGGTAACGGTGGAGGCAGAGTGGTACAAAATCAGTAGGCAGAAGGATAAACAAGTCACAAGCCGGGTTCGGTAACAGGAGATCAGAACGTTCAGGGTTAAGCAGGAGAATGGTCAGACAAGCCAGGGATCAGAACAGGAGACAGACAGCAAATCAGGGTCAGGCAGGGTCAGCAACAAGACAATCTACAATACAGGAACTCAGGATACAGGTAAGACCATATGGCAACTAGACAAAGCCCTGACCTGTTTTAAATAGGGCGCCCTGCGTCCTGATTGGTGCCAGTCTCGCGTCCGCGATCGCGAGTGTGCATGCGCGAGCACCGCTGCAATCGCGGGTGCCCAGGTCCCAATGCTCGCACGCTAGTGCGACCGGGCACACCGCGCATGCGAAAACCCGTGCGCGATCGCGGCCAGCTCTGGGGTCCCTGACACTGAGCTTCAATCCGCACCGCACATGTGTGTATCAGCTCAAAACCTATCTCTACCACAAAACCTAACTCTTTGTTTTTATAGAGAGCCATATGATTACCATGTCAGTATTAATATGGTGATCACATGACTTTGTTGGTAATCAAAGAGTTAGGGTTGGTTTTGTTTATAAACAAAGTTATGCCATTGCCTGATCAGTACTAATATGATAATCATATGGCATGCAAGTTGTTAAGCAAATTTTGCCCAAGCAGTCTGTATAGTAACATTTTCGAAATTTCTGGGAAGGTGAAATCGGTGATTTTGTGATAAGATAATTTTTGTCAAAATTCATCCTCTCAATCCTAAATAATAAATAAAATGTATGTTTTGTCACCACCTTTTATAGTGTAAATACAGGGGAACAGTGCCTAAATATCCTATACGTTTTCTTGCAACACAGGTCCATGTGTAGCTGGAGTGGTTGGGCTCACAATGCCGCGCTACTGTCTCTTTGGAGACACTGTCAATACAGCCTCACGTATGGAATCCACAGGACTTCGTAAGTTACTCTCAACCCTGCAGAATTCTCCACCACCTCTTTTTTATATAATATATATATATATATATATATATAAACAGGCATACCTTGGTTTACGAATGCCTTGGTTAACATAATTTTCAGTTACGAATGAAAATCCATTGAAAATAATGCCTCGGTTTACCAATTTTTTTTGCAATACGAAGTAAGTTTCCCCAGGGTGCATTGCGCCTTGGAGGTTTATAGCACAGGCTCCATGCCTTTAAAGTGCACTTTATAAAGAGTTTTGAACAGATAAGACTTTTTTTAACTTTTTTCTGACCTCCGGAACGGATTAATTGGTTTTCAATGCATTTACAAATTCATTTTTAATCATGTCCCTGTACAGTATTTATGCCTTTAAAGTGCACTTTATAAAGAGTTTTGAACAGATAAGACTTTTTTTAAACTTTTTTCTGACCTCCGGAACGGATTAATTGGTTTTCAATGCATTTACAAATTCATTTTTAATCATGTCCCTGTACAGTATTTATGCCTTTAAAGTGCACTTTATAAAGAGTTTTGAACAGATAAAATACTTTTTTGTAACTTTTTTCTGATCTCCGGAGCAGATTAATTGGTTTTCAATGCATTCCTATGAGAAACTGCGTTTTGGTTTACGAATTTTTCACAATACGAAACGTCCTGGAGAACTCATTAAGTTTGTAAACTGAGGTACGCCTGTCTATATATATTTATAGACCTCAGTGCAGTTTTTATTTTTACCTTTACAATACAAATATTCTGAATCCAAAAGCAAAATTCCTAAGTATTGCAAATGAATTGAATTTTAGGAGGCCTCTTCATTTAATCCTATTTTTTTCATTTTTAAAGCAGAAGTAAAGTTTTTTCATGCGCACACTGAAATGACTGGATATAAATAATGGATGCATTCATAGTTTATCGTGTTACATATTCGCTTTATTCATTTTGAAGTTAAACATATGCCACCTTGCAGAGTCTGTTCAATTAGTTCTTCATCGTTAGTGAAACGTAGTGAAGAGGTGGTACCATCTAAAAGCAGCATTGTAATCGTTCATTAACAGGAAGCTTTCTGTGGGAGTTATTTACATGTTTTTCAGGAACCAGGTGTGTTAGAAGATGGTTCTAGCCGGGGCAGACTGACCATTTGGAAACTCGGGCACTGCCCAAGGGCCCGGGGTCAGTAGGGGGCCCCATGAGATGCCCCTGGTACCTTTTTCATACGCTTTTTTGAGTTTGGGCAAAGACACAGGGGCCCCATGATCCCCTATTGCCTGGGGGCCCCATGAGTTGTCAGTCCGCCCCTGGGGGTGGGAGTAGAATTCAGCTTATTTAGGTTTTGACTTGCCTTCCATTTTATCCACTTCAGTAGTGGTCACTTTCCACCCTTCCTGCCCAGGCCAATTTTCAGCTTTCAGTGCTGTTGCATTTTGAATGAAAACTGTGTGGTCATGCAACACTGTACCCAAATTACATTTTTATCATTTTTTTGAGACAGACAGAGCCTTCTTTTGGTGGTATTTAATTATTACTTTAATAAATTTAATTATTACTCTTTTATCAGCCACCTATTGTTACTAGTGGTTAGTAAATGCAGCTGTCAGTCAAATGAGAAGGCTGGGCTGGGATGAGCCACATTATTGCTGTGAGTTCCAGCTATCTTCTTGTTATCCCACTGTGCTACCTACTGCCTTGTGTATACAGAGCCCCAGCACTGCAAAGGACTATCACCTGCTCTCAGTAGTTGCCTGCTCGGGGAAGCCAGAGGACCACAACCTAGGAATCACCTGCAGCTTATTATCTCAATCTCTAGGAACTCTGGTGAAGACCAGCAGTTCCTTAGATTCTGTGCCTTGGCCCATCTTAGGGCTTTCATCATCACTAATCGAGTAGGTACACCAAATTCTTTGGGCCTGCTCTGTAGCTTTTGCCATAATCTGCCCCAGCTGCTGCAACCAAGTCCTACTTATCCACTCTGCCTTTATTAAGGGCAGATTACCAGTTCATGACAGTGTCAAAGAAGAGTTTGATGACATGGCCAATGGGAAAGGTGAGTGTCCACAGACTCCATATACAGATATGCAGTGGTTGAAAAGTTTTACTATGGTGGCAAGGTCACTTCAAATATATTAAATGCAGTCCCCCAACCCAGTAAAATGCTCAATCATAGTGCCCACGTTCCTCCATCCTCTTACTTGTGAATCTGCTAGAATCACTGTCATGACTGCCTGTCCTATGGATGGGTGAAAATACTTTATTCTCATTCCTAAATATCCTCCAATCTGTCCCAATGTTGCCACTGCCATCATTGCCAACATAAAAAAATAGCACTCAGTGCTAGAAGACCAAGAGCCAGATCAGTTTTGTATCAATCAAGGAAAATGTTGTCTATGATCATCTCATGAATAATTCCCCCAACAATTTCATAGGTAATAGATGAACCTTGCTGGGGGGAACTTTATGTAAAAAAAGCTAAAACAGAAATAAAGAGAAGGCACACTGGCCCTATGCATTACCAAAAAACAATTTATTATATAATAAAAAGAATTCCAATATACTCACAAGAGTAAGTATAAACAGGCACATCAATAAATCCAATGTCCAATCCAATAGCAAAAATATAGAAATACCCAACAGCTAGGAGTGCAGCTTAGGCGTTTCAAGGGAAGAACCCTCTTCATCAGAGGTGTTCAAAATATAATGTATTTATAGTACTTGCATCAATATAGGTAAATTATAGGCCCTGCCTTTTTCTCACCTAGACCTGGAGAGGGAGCCTTTGGGTTAACAAAGGAGCAACAAATGGACCCAGCTTGCAAGCCAAATACTGACTATACACCGTTAAGGGACATTAGTATTACCAGATACACTGTAAACAGGGGCGGACTGACAACTCATGGGGCCCCCGGGCAATAGGGGATCATGGGGCCCCTGTGTCTTTGCCCAAACTCAAAAAAGCCTATGAAAAAGGTACCAGGGGCATCTCATGGGGCCCCCTACTGACCCCGGGCCCTCGGGCAGTGCCCGAGTTTCCAAATGGTCAGTCCGCCCCTGACTGTAAATGTCCTGAAGACATAGTGTTATAAAAAATATCAATGACTGCCCAATTGCCAGTATCCAGAGCCCATGCATCTCAGAATGCCAGGAATGAATAATTCATAAATCATTATGCATATGTGGTGAATAGCTTAACAAAGATATGCATGCACTTCATCAAATGTATCAACGCTGCCTTTTCCTTACAAGACATGATGGCTCATACAATTAAAAAAATAAAAATAAATAAATATATATATATATATATATATATATATATATATATATATATATATATATATACTATATTGCCATCATCACCACTCTTTCTCTGGATGGGTGACAATGTTCTGATCTGCCAATTTTCTGAAGGATGGCTACCACCCCCCACCTCCTACAATATAACTTCCTGGAAATGATCTAATGGAGTCTAATTCAAGATGAAGGTGACTTATTGGCCCTGAGGATACCCTACCAACTATTCTGGTAGCTGCACTGCATGACAAACTACACCACAATGTCCCCCAATTAATAATCATACTTGAACATTTTCTGCATGAAACTGAGGTATTATTGCAGAGAGGAGGTGAAAATTGCAGCCTTAGTTGCTTTTTTTTGTAATAAGGACCCAGTAGGGGCTTATTTTATAGCACTTACAACCACATACTTAGAAGAAGTACACCCAGGATGAATCGTCAGCTTGCCTTGACTTTTTATCTTTTTGTCTTTCCCAGCGTACCGAGTCCATATGAATGTCAGCACGTTGAACATCCTTCAATCATTGAAAGAGGGATTCCGGTTTGAAGAGAGGGGCAAAACAGAACTAAAGGTGAACAGAACAAATGCAAAGCTTGGCTTGTCCACCATTTTTAAAAACATAAATGACAAATGTTAAGAGTCAGTGGATCACTTTGGCCCAGATCACACTTGGGATTTGGTAGCAGCAATGTGTAACAGCTACAAAATGGCCCATCTTAGCGTTTTTGTTGGAAGGGAAAAGAAATGGTAGTGAATGAAAGGTCTGTGTTACTGAAATTATTATTATTATTATACAGTATTTATATAGCGCCAATAGTTCGCTCAGCGCTGTACATTACAATGGGAGACAATACATGAGACAGTACAATAACAATACAATGCGATACAAGAGGGGTTCGAGGGCCCTGCTCCTTGGAGCTTAAAATCTAGGAGGGAGGGGATAGTGGTACAAGAGGAAAAGCTGTGGGGGATGGAGTGGTAGGAAGAGTGGAGGAGTTTAGCAATTAGCAGGGGGTGGGGTAGGCTTCCCTGAAGAGTTGGGTTTTCAGGGTGCGCCTAAAGGAGAGGCGATGTACACCTCAATCAGAATCTGGAGCTACTCACAAATTCTCCAGCTTCTGTAGCTACTTATGTCATCCAGTGCCACTGTTTATGATCACAGGCACCAGCCAATTTAAGCTGCATAGATAAGCATTTTAGCCAACTTCGGCATTATTTCAGTAGCCAGCTACAAACATCCTAGAGAAAACAAACAGAGAGATTTTTAGCTGCTCCAAATTGCTACTATAAAGTGTTACATGGTCATCACAAGGTAGGCTCATCTTGAAACTGAACTCCAGGAATGTGACAAACATAACCCTTTGAAGTGTAGGAAGACAATGACTTTCCCAGGCCTGTCTCTATGAATAGTGAACACTGACTGAGGGAACATGAAAGAAATGGGGAGGGTCTAGCTAGGACTGAATTAAGTATACTGAACAGGAGGGGAGGACAGATGGAGAAACCAGTATCGCTTAGTAAACAAGCTGTAGTGGACCAAAACTGCCACTAGATATCTGCATACTACAAAACAATAATCTGATGCAGTTCAATACAATACAAAAAAACATAAAAGTGGGACAGAGCTCTCCCCCTAGACTAAACAAGCATTTAAAAAAAAAAGGAAAAAACAGCGCAAACATAGACCTTTACATGAAATCAATATTACAAAGTGCAAACATAAGTGAAAAATTAATCAGTGGTAAAGTCCATCAAAATAAACCAAAGTTCAAAAAATATTGGTGCAAAAAAGAAAAAGAAAAAAAGAAAAAATATTTTCAAATTCTTCTTCTAATATAGAGGAACTTCCACCTTCCACCCGTGAAAACCAATATCAAATGCACTCACCAGATAAAGGTGAAAAAAACGCCTCTTAGGAATTTTATGGGATCCTACACCCTCTTTCGTATCCACTCTATAGGAATCCTCCTCTCCACCATAGGCTCCACCATCCGACCAGGGAGAAAAAAATCTCAGATAGTGTAATATTGTAAGACACCATTCATAAGTGAAATCAAGGATTAAGGTCACTCACATTCAATTCAATTTAAAAAGGCATATTTATTAGGATCAGCTTCTTCCAGATAAACAGTAGATGCAAGGCAACCTCCCACGGAATCTCACATCACAGCTCCAGGTTTCAGCAGAAGCTCTACAGAGACACCGCATATACAGATCCCAAAAGATGGCCGCTGGAACGCACCGCTCAGCGTGCGCTCCACTCACCGGAAGTGACGTCAGACGTACGGAGTACAAACCGGAAATGCGTCAACGCGTTTCGCCCCTCCCATCGGGCGTTCTCAAGACGTTCATTTCCTGTCTGAAGCTCCCTTATATACCCAGCAGAGACCCACCCCTCCGTTTCAATTGGTCAATACTCTTCCCCGGGATGATCAAACAAACCACTCCTCCTGTAACGTGACGTGAGAGTCCCTTACAGATGAGGTAAATGCCTATACAATTAGAAATCTTATTTCATGTTATTCCTGACACTATTAAATTATCTCCCATAAGCGACATGTATATTACCACATGTCCCCAGTGGGAAAAACACAAACAAAGTATTAAACAATGCCTCACTATTACAAAAAACTTTCTTTAATATATGAGCAATGAATACTAAATAGTATAAAATGAAAATAAATATGAATGTAATGAAAATAAAAAATATTAAATATAAGATAAAAATAAAAATGAAAATAAAAATAAAAATGAAAATAAAAATAAAAATAAATATAAAAATAAAAATAAATAAAAAATGAAAATAAAATAAAAACAAATATAAATAAAAATAAAAATAAAGAATAAAAATAAAAAATAAAATTAAAATAAATATAAAAATAAAAATAAATATAAAATAAAGATGAATGAAAAATAAAAAAATTATTTTTTAATTAAAAATAAAAATAAAAATAAAAATAGAAAGAAAAAGAAAAAGAAAAAGAAAAGGAAAAATAAAAATGAAAAATGAATGAAATAAAAATAAAAATAAAAATAAAAATAAAACTCAAAATAATATGTGAAATAAAATAAAAAATATATATAAAAAAATAAATAAAATATAAATAAAATTAAAAATAAAAATAAATATAAAAATAAAAATAAACCAATAACAAAAATAATAAAAAAATTTAAAAAATGCAATAGCATTACAATGTGTAAAAAAACTATTAATAAGACACCTGAGGAATTTTTAATGGAAATAGTCTATGCTCTTACCAATTAGACAAAAAACAATTAATGTCTATGTCCGAATTCAACCCTTTGGGGTACAAAGATCCTAATTGAAAGATCCATTTTGTTTCATTCTGCGAGATACTCTTGACCATATCTCCCCCCCTCCAATGGGAAACGATCCGATCAATCCCGCAGAATTTCAAACACGATGGATCCCTATTATGACACATTCTGAAATGATAGGAAAGACTGTGATGTTTATATCCTTTTTTAATATTTCTAATGTGTTCACCTAATCTCACCGACAATTTCCTAGACGTTCTACCTACGTATTGCAGATGACAAGAGCACTCCAACACATACGTAACAAAGGAACTGTCACAAGTTATAAAATTATTTATTTTATAAGAGGAACCCGTAGAACAAGAATGAAACGAATCATATCTCCTCTTAGTATCTCCTCTCATATTTCTACATGCCATACACCTTTTACATTTATAAAACCCCACAGTATCCAAAAAAGTTGCCTTTTTCTTCGGAATATCTGGGATATTTTTTGCTAACTTCATTCTCAATGTGGGTGGTTTTCTGTAAATGAATGAAGGTTTCTCAGGTATTAAATCATGGAGAACATCATCCCTCTTCAGAATCGACCAGTGTTTTCTTATAATATTTTCAATAACCTTATGTTGATTAGAGTAACCCGTGATAAAAGCCAGTTCACCTACTTTCTTCTTGTTCTTTCTATTTATTAATAATTCATCTCTATTAATCCTCCTCACTTGATCCATTGCACCTGTTAGAATATTTTCTTCATAGCCTTTTTCTCTAAACCTTTCCAACAACATATTTGCTTGCTCTTGAAATATCTTATTGTCATCACAGTTCCGCTTGAGTCTAATCAATTGGCTTTTAGGAATGGACCTCAACCAATTTCTATGGTGGCAACTGTGGATTGGGATGTAAGCATTCCTATCCACTTGTTTAAAATATGTTTTTGTGTGAAGATAGTCCCCCTGTCTATAGATGACTAAATCAAGAAAGTCTATAGATTCCATACCGATATGGTTAGTGAATGTGATGTTATAAGGATTACACTCCATTCCACGGATGTACTCCTCTAAACCATTCCTGGTTCCCTCTTAAAAAATTTTGGAAGAAATAATTTATAATCTAAAGGAAAAAATGACCCCTTTTAGTGAATCAATGGATTTTAAAGAAAAGGCGAAACTAACTCAAGAATATATTAATAAAGTAGATGAGGACACTAAAAAGAAGAAAATTAAGAAATATGGTAGAGATATACAGGATTACAAATCCCAAAATGTTTATAAATGGCAGGAAGATAATAGTAAGGGAACTGACGATTCTAGAAATTCCTCAGTTGAGGGGGATACCAAAGATCCAGGTTCTAAATTGGGATCATCTGGAGTGAAGATTAAGGCAGCTACGGTTGCTTTTTCAAAAAATATACAAAAGAATTCTTCCCCTAGAAAGAACATGGATGAGAATCCAACTTCTAACTATGGGGTGCCCACATACAATAGATTTGGACCTCTAATGGGATCCCCATATAATCATCAATATGAGGGAAAGGTTTTTCCAAGAGGAGGTTTTGTGGGACCGCCATGGAGAGGGGGGAACCAAAGAGGAGTTTACAACCCGAGAGGGAGAGGGGGTCAGTATTACCCAAACAGAGGAGGGAGGGGTGGATGGAAACCACCTCCAAATTATCAGAATTACCAAAATTATCAGGACCCAAACTATCAGGACCCCTATTGGGAAGGAAGAAATACAGGGGATGTAGAGGAGGTAAAAGGAAAAAGGAAAAGGTCAATGTAAATAAAGGAATTTTCAACTTAAGTGATTACATTTTAAAAGAGGAGGAATTGAGGGTCTTAGCATTGGGTCTGAAATATGCACCCGACAAAAAATTAAATAAATTGGAGACTTACATAGATCTTCATAGATTTATCAGAAAATTAAATTTAAAAAAATATTGGAGTAAAAACTCCAAATCTAATGCTATTGATCCTCATAAGGGTGGGAGAATGAGCAATGATGGGAATGAAGGGGTTTATAAGCACACCAATTTGAGGAATAAGTCTGTGTTCAACCCAAAAGTAGGAAATAATTGTTGTATAGATACATTCAAAAAGATGGTGGAATATGATTTGGAGGTATTATCGGTTCCAAATAAGAGGATGAAGCATGATTTAATTAGAGGAATTCAACAATTAGAAAAAAATAATAACATTGTAATAAGATCAGCAGACAAAGGAGGAGGGGTGGTGGTGTTGAATAGGAATGATTATTATGAAGAACTGAATAGATTGGTGGGTGATGAAAATACATATGAGAAATTGAGGGGCAACCCTCTAAAAAGTTACAAGAACAAATTAATGAAACTAGTGAAAAGAGGTGAAAGAGAAGGTTTTTTAAACAAAAAAGAAGCGAGATATTTGGTACCAAAAGCACCTGTTACACCTGTTATATACCAACTACCCAAGATACATAAAAGTTTATTAAAACCCCCTGGAAGACCCATTGTTAATGGGATTGACTCACTTTTTTCAAGACTAGGGGAATATGTGGATGAATTCCTACAACCTCTGGTATCAGGTTTTCCATCTTACCTTAAGGATAGTGGAGATTTGATCTCAGTTTTGAAAAAAATAAGGATTAAAGAGAACTGTGTTTTGGCCAGTGTTGATGTGAATGCACTATACACCAACATTAGACATGAGGATGCTTTAACAGCGGTGAGATGGGCATTGGAGAAAAAATCGGGTTTAAAAGGTGATCAAATTGATTTTTTGCTAGATTGTCTTGACCTAGCAATGTCAAATAACTATTTTTGGCATTCCAACAATTATTATAGGCAGTGCACTGGAGTCGCGATGGGAGCGAAATATGCTCCATCAGTAGCCAACCTTTTTATGAGTATGTGGGAAGATAAAGCTATATTTGGAAAGATGAATGAGAAATTACTACTCTTTAGAAGGTTTATAGATGACATCGTGATAATTTGGAAGGGAACCAGGAATGGTTTAGAGGAGTACATCCGTGGAATGGAGTGTAATCCTTATAACATCACATTCACTAACCATATCGGTATGGAATCTATAGACTTTCTTGATTTAGTCATCTATAGACAGGGGGACTATCTTCACACAAAAACATATTTTAAACAAGTGGATAGGAATGCTTACATCCCAATCCACAGTTGCCACCATAGAAATTGGTTGAGGTCCATTCCTAAAAGCCAATTGATTAGACTCAAGCGGAACTGTGATGACAATAAGATATTTCAAGAGCAAGCAAATATGTTGTTGGAAAGGTTTAGAGAAAAAGGCTATGAAGAAAATATTCTAACAGGTGCAATGGATCAAGTGAGGAGGATTAATAGAGATGAATTATTAATAAATAGAAAGAACAAGAAGAAAGTAGGTGAACTGGCTTTTATCACGGGTTACTCTAATCAACATAAGGTTATTGAAAATATTATAAGAAAACACTGGTCGATTCTGAAGAGGGATGATGTTCTCCATGATTTAATACCTGAGAAACCTTCATTCATTTACAGAAAACCACCCACATTGAGAATGAAGTTAGCAAAAAATATCCCAGATATTCCGAAGAAAAAGGCAACTTTTTTGGATACTGTGGGGTTTTATAAATGTAAAAGGTGTATGGCATGTAGAAATATGAGAGGAGATACTAAGAGGAGATATGATTCGTTTCATTCTTGTTCTACGGGTTCCTCTTATAAAATAAATAATTTTATAACTTGTGACAGTTCCTTTGTTACGTATGTGTTGGAGTGCTCTTGTCATCTGCAATACGTAGGTAGAACGTCTAGGAAATTGTCGGTGAGATTAGGTGAACACATTAGAAATATTAAAAAAGGATATAAACATCACAGTCTTTCCTATCATTTCAGAATGTGTCATAATAGGGATCCATCGTGTTTGAAATTCTGCGGGATTGATCGGATCGTTTCCCATTGGAGGGGGGGAGATATGGTCAAGAGTATCTCGCAGAATGAAACAAAATGGATCTTTCAATTAGGATCTTTGTACCCCAAAGGGTTGAATTCGGACATAGACATTAATTGTTTTTTGTCTAATTGGTAAGAGCATAGACTATTTCCATTAAAAATTCCTCAGGTGTCTTATTAATAGTTTTTTTACACATTGTAATGCTATTGCATTTTTTAAATTTTTTTATTATTTTTGTTATTGGTTTATTTTTATTTTTATTTTTATATTTATTTTTATTTTTAATTTTATTTATATTTTATTTATTTTTTTTTTTATATATATTTTTTATTTTATTTCACATATTATTTTGAGTTTTATTTTTATTTTTATTTTTATTTCATTCATTTTTCATTTTTATTTTTCCTTTTCTTTTTCTTTTTCTTTTTCTTTCTATTTTTATTTTTATTTTTAATTAAAAAATAATTTTTTTATTTTTCATTCATCTTTATTTTATATTTATTTTTATTTTTATATTTATTTTAATTTTATTTTTTATTTTTATTCTTTATTTTTATTTTTATTTTTATTTATATTTGTTTTTATTTTATTTTCATTTTTTATTTATTTTTATTTTTATATTTATTTTTATTTTTATTTTCATTTTTATTTTTATTTTCATTTTTATTTTCATCTTATATTTTATATTTTTTATTTTCATTACATTCATATTTATTTTCATTTTATACTATTTAGTATTCATTGCTCATATATTAAAGAAAGTTTTTTGTAATAGTGAGGCATTGTTTAATACTTTGTTTGTGTTTTTCCCACTGGGGACATGTGGTAATATACATGTCGCTTATGGGAGATAATTTAATAGTGTCAGGAATAACATGAAATAAGATTTCTAATTGTATAGGCATTTACCTCATCTGTAAGGGACTCTCACGTCACGTTACAGGAGGAGTGGTTTGTTTGATCATCCCGGGGAAGAGTATTGACCAATTGAAACGGAGGGGTGGGTCTCTGCTGGGTATATAAGGGAGCTTCAGACAGGAAATGAACGTCTTGAGAACGCCCGATGGGAGGGGCGAAACGCGTTGACGCATTTCCGGTTTGTACTCCGTACGTCTGACGTCACTTCCGGTGAGTGGAGCGCACGCTGAGCGGTGCGTTCCAGCGGCCATCTTTTGGGATCTGTATATGCGGTGTCTCTGTAGAGCTTCTGCTGAAACCTGGAGCTGTGATGTGAGATTCCGTGGGAGGTTGCCTTGCATCTACTGTTTATCTGGAAGAAGCTGATCCTAATAAATATGCCTTTTTAAATTGAATTGAATGTGAGTGACCTTAATCCTTGATTTCACTTATGAATGGTGTCTTACAATATTACACTATCTGAGATTTTTTTCTCCCTGGTCGGATGGTGGAGCCTATGGTGGAGAGGAGGATTCCTATAGAGTGGATACGAAAGAGGGTGTAGGATCCCATAAAATTCCTAAGAGGCGTTTTTTTCACCTTTATCTGGTGAGTGCATTTGATATTGGTTTTCACGGGTGGAAGGTGGAAGTTCCTCTATATTAGAAGAAGAATTTGAAAATATTTTTTCTTTTTTTCTTTTTCTTTTTTGCACCAATATTTTTTGAACTTTGGTTTATTTTGATGGACTTTACCACTGATTAATTTTTCACTTATGTTTGCACTTTGTAATATTGATTTCATGTAAAGGTCTATGTTTGCGCTGTTTTTTCCTTTTTTTTCATTGTTTGTGTTGATCACAGTGCACAGCAGCAGGATAGAACCTGTATTAGAGTGTTTTACTAGGCGCAGGAAGAATTTTTAGTTTTAAACAAGCATTTAACCCTTGCAATATGTTGAGGGGTCCAATGCAAGGGTTGTTTTAGGCACAGCCAGAGTTCAGTTTTAATGTAAACTAGGAGAAGATTTGCCAGGCAAGTCACAGATGTACACTTTGGAAATAGGAATAGGGGAATAGGAAAAACATTAGATATCCAAATATATGCCAATGTCTCAGACATTCTGTTGAAAGGGCAGTATGAACAAAAGCACAATATATGTGTAGCACTACCCCTGAAGGAGCCTCTTGGTAATTTGGGTTCTCTGTTCTGCTCTTCAACTCCAAGAACAACTTTACCCCCTCTGGCACACCTGGTTGAGTGATATTTTCTGCATGCAATTATAGGAACACAAGTGTGGATACCTTTACCGTGACTGTGAATTATTATCAAGAAGTAGATACAAGACCACTTAGTGGTAAAGAGAGAAAAGATTCAGACACAGTCTGCTAAACAACGTGATCTCTAATCTACATTCTGTACCACTAGACTGTCATCAACTCATAAATCAGCAAGATCAGCAATAAGCAGTGCCTATACAAATTAACTGCAATGTGAATATCAATATTATAACTAATCTAGAATACACTCTAGGTCAATAGCTAGGATATGGTGCAATGTCCCCTGAGAGGTACCTCATAGCATAAGCAATAGGTGAAGGTCTCTGTGTAGCAGCTGTAAAGGGACAGTCTTTAGTTTTACCACGCCAGTCGGCTAGCGTTGGGGCCCAGTTATACTATTGGTGCACCTGAGAATAGCCCCAGTCAAGTCTGCAGGCAGCAATAGGGCTAATAGATGGCTGCATGGTCAGTTCCTATAGCAGGACAACAGCTACAGAGCAGCTGCAGCTAGTTTTTCTCTCATTCTCCATTCTTATCCAAACACCTGGCTACATATGGATGCAACTTTGTGGACATGTGACCATAACACCTACTACATGACCAAACTATAGGGACATTCCTCTGAATGAGTGAGTTCAGGTGAAGAATACTTTTAACGCTATAGCATAACAAATATTTTAGACAATTGTATACTTCCAAACGTGTGGTAACAGTGTGGGGAAGGACCTTTTTTGTTGCAGCATGACTGTGCCCCTGTGCACAAAGCCAGTTCCATAAAGACATAGTTTGATGTGAAGGAACTCAGATGACCTTATCAGAGCCCTGACCTCAATCATACTAAATACCATTACCATGAATTGGAACAGTAGTCCTTTTTATCCAACATCACCACCTAACCCAATAAATCTTTGGCTCAATGGGCACAAATTTGTACAGACACATCCCCAAAGCTTGTAGAAAGTCTTCTCAGAAGCGTGGAGTATGTTAAAGCTGCAAAACGAGGTAGGATGTGGGGCAACACCATAATGTCCATAGTTTTGAAATGAGAAGTCCAAGAAGCTTAAACAGGTGTCATGATTGGATGTTCACAAATTTGCAGCCACATATAGACTTGTAACCCATTGAAATGTTATTACTTGCAGTACATTAAGATGGACATTAGATGGCAGTGGCCTGCCATTAAGGGTCACTCACATGGACAGAACAGCCCTTTGGAACTTGTATGCTGAATAGCAGGACTCAGCTGGTGAGCAGGGCAGTCAAGGACTATACTTCCCAAGAAAGGTAGCGTGTGGGCGGGGAAATATAAATATCAAAGCCCAGGAGATTGGCCTGGGGGAAAGAGAAGGATGTGAGCTTACGGCTGAAGTGCTGAACTAGGCCACGGAGCCAGGATTGGAGAGAGAGAGGAAGAGCGGAAAGAGCCTACCGACCACACGGTCGGCCACACTGTGCAGCAGGCAAATCTGACAGCAAGAGACTAGACGGGATGCTGAGTCTGAACCAGCAATTCTGTGGACTGACCCTGTCTGCAGGAAAAGATGGACCACTACAATCTGCCAGACTACTTTGTCCGGGTGAGAGAGACCCATGCACCCACTAACCAAGTGAATACTGACAGTTTGCCACCTCAACTATCTACCTGCACATAGATGTGAAAATTACATCTATTAGCCTCAGTTTGTGGCCTAGTTCTCCCAGCCGCCATCGTTGGGATACATCTGCATTACAGTTTATCGTACAAGCTGACCGCAGGGCATACAGTTGCAGGTTAGGATACAGCAGTGCCAACTGGAACAACAAGTTTCCCCTTTTCAACAAAGCAGGATTCCTACTACTGTTCATTTTGCCTTGATATTCAGAGGTAGCTGTCTTTGTCCATAGACACTATTGCCAATTGTTGCTATTCATTACTTCAAGCCCACCCTATGTTTAATGCTTTAAAGGGGACCCCACACTAATTCACTACCACCAAGAGGAAAAGTGTAAATTTCCCCTTTTCCCTCACTATCTTTGTATTGCCATCCAGAGGAACTATATTCCACACCTCAACTCAACTTCATACCAACTGGGCCCCAACAAGTGTGCAGAAGACACTGTAGTGCTCTTAAAGGGACATTGCTCAATTCCAAATGAGAATTCTCTTTGCTTCACATCTAATCCTTGTCATCTAGTTCTGGGGACTCACAGTGAGCTTATCTGCTCTTGATAGTTGTTTCTGCTCACTGGGGATTCAGCACTCCCCTCAGATTGGAGGCAGTGGATTATTTCTGAAAGCAGGCCTGCTAACAGTTATTGTTGCTTTACTGTGAATGTTGTTACTTTTGCTCATAATTGCCTAGAGTGATTATAGTTGCTGCATATATCAGTGTCATTTTGTTCTTTTTGACCAAGTTACCTTTAATTCCATTATAAACGTCATATTGGTTTATACTAACTTGTGTGTGAGTCCATTTTATAGTCGTGATTTCTTTTGGTCACAAGAGCACGGTGGTGTCAGCAGAGGTTGGGCTTTCAGCAAGAGGTCCAGATTGACAGGGAACCCAAAAGTTACTAAGCGACCCTTAAGGGGGTAGTGCTATAGACTCAATTTACAAAGTTTTATATATTGGTAGTAGTCTTTATTTCCTCTAATTTTCACATATTGAATTTGGCTGACAAATAACTTTCTGTAATTTTGACATCTTATCAGGGGCAAACTGACAACTCATGGGACCCCTGGGCAATATGGGATCATGGGACCCCTGTGTGCTTGACCAAACTCAAAAAAGCCTTTGAAAAAGTTACCAGGGTCATCTCATGGG
This sequence comes from Staurois parvus, assembly GCF_062004578.1. Classification (NCBI taxonomy): domain Eukaryota; kingdom Metazoa; phylum Chordata; class Amphibia; order Anura; family Ranidae; genus Staurois; species Staurois parvus. The sequence goes on along the minus strand of NW_028319148.1, from coordinate 485,353 downwards.
GCCCCCTACTGACCCCGGGCCCTCGGGCAGTGCCCGAGTTTCCAAATGGTCATTCCGCCCCTGCATCTTATAGACTTAGCTGAAAATAACTGTCACTTTTTAAAGTAAAAAACCTTTATCCTATTGTTTAACTTTGTGAGTTGAGCCTATAGCGTATTATATTCCAAGTTTGCAAATAGCACACAGAACAGGTTTCAAAGATGTTTGAGGATAATTGGGGAAGCAAAGCTTAATGGGGGTAAACTTCTCCAAACAATCCTGCGTCACCTACAGATCTCCATTATGTTAGCACCTCTGAGTCTTTTGCTTATATCATTAAATAAAGGCGCTGTAGTGTGCTAGTGCTGCTGTAAAATTCTGGTAAGAAGAAATTTTACATTTGGAGGCCTGGAGTGTGGATGATTTTCCTATGCTACGGTTGACAGGTGTGGATGATCCAACAAAGCTTACATTGGATTATAAATCTGAGACTTATATATGAAGCTCTGAAGCTCGGATATCTTGTGTTCAGCTTTATACCTATATGTCCATTTATACTATATTCTGAGAAGTGGCTTTTTCATTTATAGGGTAAAGGTGTGGAGGCCACTTATTGGTTGGTAGGAAGAGAAGGATTCAATAAACCTTTACCAACACCGCCAGACGTTGTACCAGGGTGAGTACACCACTAGATTTGTTTAATTTGTAATATTTGTCAAAGATAAAAGACAACTTTTCAGTATCTTTACATGCCTGCACGAATGTATTCTTGACATGTCACACATATTTAGCAACAGTATCTTTTTAAATGTTCCACCTTTTTCATTAAAGAGCAGATCAAGCCAGGTGATTTTGTCTAGGCTGAGATGAACATCATCAGTCTTCTGTTGGCAGGAGGAAGCATTTCAAAAGTGTATTTTCTCTTTGCCCTGGTTCACATTGAATCCGACTTTTAAGCACTGAAACGGAACCGGACCCCGACTGCACTTGGGTATTTCCGTTAGACTCCCGCTTCCCTATCTGAACACAGATCCACGGACACCACCGCTGACCAAGACTAGAGACCACCAGTCTGTCTCAACACGGAACTCTTTATTTTAAACTCAAACAGGCTTTTTATACAATACACACTGAGACTGATCACATGATCATACAATACACACTGAGACTGATCACATGATCATACAATACACACTGAGACTGATCACATGATCATACAATACACACTGAGACTGATCACATGATCATACAATACACACTGAGACTGATCACATGATCATATGTAAACGCAACTATATACAGAAATAGACTTAACACTCTAAACAGTAAGGTAATTAGGTTAGCTAGCTGGGTGATCAAAACAAAAGGTGAATGGGAATTCACACCTAGACAATGGTTGGATGAATTAGGATCTCACCAAAGAGCAGATGGTCTGGCTCCTTCAATTCACATGTCTAGTTCAGAATCAACAACCAGGAATAGTCTTCATATAGCTGATAAATATTACTGTCACATCTGAAGTCATTCCAACCGCATTCTCAGCGTCCATTAGTCACCCTGTACCCCTAAGAGACACAGGGTGACTTACACATAAGAGGGATATGGGGAGCTGAGACAGGGGTCTCCCCACCCCTCCAAAGGGGGCTGTGTTCCATGGGCCGCCCACCCAAAGTGACTCCCGTCACAAGCACTACTTCAGCACGATTTCAAAGCCACTGATCTGTGCGACTTGCCGACTTCATGCACAGATGTCAATGTAAGTTACACATGGAATTGCAAAAAATAGTGCAGGAACCTTTTTCAAAGTTGGTGCAACTCAGAGTTGCACCGATTTGAACATTTCCAAATCGGGTGTGTATTGTCATGTGACTTTGATCTGTCACGTAACATAACAAGTCACACCGGTGTTAACTGGTGGTTTATGGCTCATTCACGCTAGTGGTTGAGGGCAGGTAAAACCACATGGTCGAGATGTGTTTGTATAACTCCCCATCTGCCCCTTTAGCTGCAGAAGCAGTGACCAGGGGTGTATACATGCCACAGCCAGGATGCTTGCTTCACGGCCATTCAAGTCAATGTTGCTGCTGCGCAAGCGCGCTGCAACATTGTGCAATGCATGTGATTCAAGGATTAAAGCAGGTGGTGAGGAGGGCAATATAATGCCTGCTCGCTGCCTGCCAAATGCTGAAGAGTGTTCATAGAACAAGGCTCTTGAGAGACTTAAGCAGGTGTGAATGAGCCCCTATTGATAAGACTGCAAAGTTGTAATGTTGTAGCAATCAGATAACACCTAGTATGCACTTAGAAAAATACAAGGTTGTGACGGGAGTGACTTTTGGGGGTGGGGGGACCTCTGTATCATCTCCCCAAATTCTTATGTTTAAGTGACCCTGTGCCTGTTAGGGTACAGGGTGTGTAAATGTGAATATCCCAGTCTTGTGTATAGTGTGTGTTCCTTTGTTCTCGGCCATATGGCTGTCCATTGTTTGTTTGCCATGTACTACCCCCCATTGTGCTGTGTCTTCCTGTCCAGCCAACTATTATGGGATGCATGTGTCCCTGTATTGTCCCTGCCATGTGGTTGCCTATTGTTCTATGTCATGTGCTTCATCCCATTGTTCTGTGTCGTGGTTGGATGGGGAGGGGTGATGAGGTGTTTCCTGCAGCCTCCCACTGATGGGGCGGGCTGATGATGTGTTTCCTGTCCCTGGTTGTCTTTCCCCGCCCTCTGTATAACACATGTTGTTTGTGTACAATAAAAGTGGTTGGCTTCCTGTATTAAGAAGAGCTGGGTGTTGTCTATTTCCTGGGGGATTTCAAGGGTGGGGTCCGTGGATGGTGTTCGGACAGGGGAAGCTGCGGTATAACGGAAAAACTCAGTGCGGTCTGGGTTCCGGTTCCGTTACAAAGGTGATCTCTGAAAGGCGTCCTCTGGGTTCACTTTGCAACAGGACAGCCACACGGTGTAGGTTCCAGAAGACAGTGAGGTTCATTGCAAAAGTGGCTGTTACTACAGTAATTCTCTGCTGCTGCAAAGATTGGCCAGGTATGGAAAATGCATACTTACATTGTCCCAAGCTGGACCAATGTAACTATGCAAAGCAAAAGCTATACCTGGAACTCAGCCCCCCATGGCCTCATGTACCAGTGGTTACTTGGCACATTATATAACCATATGTTTTATAGATTTGACCATGTTTAGTATGGCTGAAGCTAGTAGATTGTCAGAATTGTTGCCAAAGTCAAAAATCTGGACCAAGTGTAGGATGTTCTGTTATGGCACCTGACAGATGAGGCGATCATAAGACCCAGCTTTCCTGAATGGGTGTTCTTTGACATTTCCCCAATGTACAACTTCAATCCTACATGGTGATGTTCAATCTTTTTCATCCTGGGACACTATTTATATCAAAGGTATTCTATTTTTTTATTACGTAGGGCCAGCAACCATGGAATCAGTCTTGCTGAGATTCCCGAGAAGAGAAGAATGAAGCTTGAGAAGGAGAGGGACATAGTCGAAAAGCAGAAACTGAAATGAACCATGACTAACAGATGCCCACCATGATCCATATGGAACCTTAGAGTTCTGGAGAGGCTTTTGGACACCTTTTGCAGATTTGTTTCTGGTATTTTCTGTGGAAGCCTCCAGATATGTTTTCCTTGTCTCTGATATTTAAAGACATCATTCAATGCAATGTGTAAATCCAAAGATGACTGTCAAGATACAGATAGTAAACTATGCTAGAAAATACTGCATCTTTTGTTTTTCTAATTGCTTTCAGATGACTATCTGTTCACAATTTTAGATTTTCCAGCTCTTGCTGGTTGGCCTGGAACAGACTTCGAGCTTGTGTGTTGATAATCATTTCTTGAAAAGAGTTTTGAGCCTAAATAAGTCCCAAGTTGGCCAACTGATTGAGTTTACAAAGAATATGGGATAGAATTTTTAAAATTGGAAATGATGAAACTAAAATTTGTTTCTACTGATGTCAAGTGTGGAAGACTTTGTTGAAGAAGGACACCAGTTAAAAAGTGAATAAATCATTGGAGGAAACTAAAGGTTTTTCTGAGTGTCCAAAAGGTCCATCAAGATGTGTTGAACTTCTCTTCTAAAACTTCTGTCTTTATGATGAAACTTGAGCTGGATCAGATTTTTCACCCGTGTGTTGATTTTACTCAGATGAAGATCGTTTTAAATCCTAATTTCCAGATTATTGACCTTGTAAAGCTTATGAAGCAGGTGTCAATTCCATGTGCTTTTAAGATGGATGACCCTAAAAGTTCCTTCCAATGCTGTCAGTTGGAGACTTAGTAGAAGGTTGTTGAATAACGCTAGAAATCCAGCTCAAATATCCACAACATCCGTAGTTTTGTGTTGAACTTCAATCTTTCTAATTTACTTTCACCAATCAATCATTCTCTTTTAATTTTCTTCATCTTGAGAGGTTTTTCCTTTCTGTGGACCAGCTAGTGGTTCTGAAGATACAAGGTCATTTATTAAGGTTCAACTGGATGGACATGTGTCTTTATCAACCTATTTAGTTATTTAATATCCAATATCTTCATGTTTAGTTATCATCCAAAATCCTAATAGATAAAAAAAACCTCCAGGTAATGGATGTATTCATTTAAAAAGATAATAAATGTATTTTTAAATGCAACTAATGTAAGTACCCGAATCTATTTTGGTATCTGCCTCTTGCATTTTTTTGTATGATAGCACAGAGACTGGGGGAGGGAGTGACAACCCTAAAACCCAATCTGGTGTGCAGCATTCAATGATTTAGCTAAATGCAGAATGGCCAGATAAAAGAGCTCATCAGTTTGCTGCTGTCCCTTTATTAGCCAAATACAGATGGGGAAGGGGAAGTAACCTGTATATCTTAAAGTGACTCTGTCACTTTTTAAAATATCAAAATGAAAGTCCTCACTACAAAATAAATGGGTCATACTTACCCCTACTGCCCCCCACTTTGACAATACCTGTTTTCAGGAGCTCCGCTAGCTAAAACATCTTCAGACTCAATTCCAATTCTGGGTATGTTAGATATCTAGTTGAAGGAAGGAACCACAGCACCCCCAAAGAGAAAGTCTAACACTTCCAGTGTGTCCGTTTTCGAAGATAATTCAGCCAGTGGGGGATCTGATGGCAACAGATATTGGGGTGTAGACACCAGTGGTGGGCTCAGGAAGCAGGATTTTTAGGCATTAAGGAGTTTAGCTTGAAGTTATCAGGGGACACGAATGTGCAATTTGTATGCAAAAATGTTAATGTGCGTTTTTGGGTCTATTTTGCAACTGAAACAACAGATTTTGGTTTTGCATGACTGTGCCACCAAATAGCAACTGTCTGACTTTTAATTCTGTTGTGTCACAACGGCGACCATTTTTTTCTAGACAAACCATTTAACATCAGAATTGCAGCAAAACTTAGAAATGCTTAGGAAAACTCTTCATAAACACACAGAAATGTTCATTTTGGTATTAGTTAACCAGGGGCAGACTGACAACTCATGGGGCCCCTGGGCAAGTGGGGATCATGGGGCCCCTGTGTCCTTGCCCACACTCAAAGCACACCGAAAAAAGCCTATAAAAGGTACCAGTGGCATTTCATGGGGCCCCCTACTGACCCCGGGCCCTCGGGCAGTGCCCGAGTGCTCAAATGGCCAGTCCGCCCCTGCAGTTAACTTATTACATACAGAAGATAAATCTGTCTGTAAGAAGATAAATGCCCCTCATTGTTATCTTCGCCCATCCAAAGCCATCATGCATCATTTGTATAACCAAAAACCTTTTAATGCGAATGCTTGAGTTGATCTTCTTGCTTTTAATTAAGAAAAAAACCCTTAATTTTCTTTTCTAGGTTTTGCTCTAATTATGCTGTGTTGCCCAGGATGTGTAAAACAATTGTAATGGCAACATTGTGTATGTATCCTTGTAAATAAAAGCAAAATATGGTAAAAGTTTAAATGTTATATTTCTCTTCAGAGATAATCTAAAAAGCCAAAGTACCATAGGCAAGGATTGAATACAAAAGGACTGGAGCCCAAAGGCTGAAAAAACCCATTGTATGACACCGAGTGTCTCCAAAGAGGTGCTTATCACTAGCCTTTATATTTATGCCTCATATGTATACAGGAGCGGACTGACAACTCATGGGGCCCCCGGGCAATAGGGGATCATGGGGCCCCTGTGTCCTTGCCCAAACTCAAAAAAGCCTATGAAAAAGTTACCAGGGGCATCTCATGGGGCCCCCTACTGACCCCGGGCACTCGGGCAGTGCCCAAGTTTCCAAATGGTCAGTCAGCCCTTGTATGTATGTATATATATATATATATATATATATATATATATATATATATATACTGTATTGCTGTATATATTGCTTACGTCTTTAAAATGGTGCAAAACTACAGTACCCTAAATCATGTGTAACAGCCCATTCAAACCAACTGAAAAGTGTTATGTCATGAATAACCACGTGAGCTCTGGAAGGTTTTACCCCCTTCATGACCAGGCCATTTCTTCCTATTTAGCACTATGCTAATTTAACTGGTAATTGTGCGGTCATGCAGTGCTGTACCCAAGCTAAATCTATATAATTTTTTTCACACAAATCAAGCTTTCTTTTGGTGGTATTTGATCACCATTAGATTGTGTTGCGATATAAAAGAAAAAAAATTGAAAATTTTGGAAACAAAACAATATTTTTACTTTCTGCTATGAAACATATTCAATGAAAAAAAATCTGTTTTCTTCATAAATTTTGGCCAAAATGTACTATGCTATATGACTTTATATTGATTGGTTTGCCTGAAAGTTAAAGCATCTACAAACTATGGTATGTATATTGGAATTTTTTTATACTACTAATGGTGGTGATCAATGACTTATAATAGGACAGCCATAGTGCAGCAGGCAATCTGACACTAACTGATGCGGGGGGGGGGGAACTGACTAACTGCCACTGACATCACCAGTGACACTAATACAGTGATCAGTGGAATACTATACACTGTCACTGTACTATGACACTGGTGGGAAGAGGTTAACATTTATGTTGATCAAACGGTTAAATGTGTGCCTAAAAATCAGGGGTATATTTACCACAAGGCAAACAAGGCACTTGCCTAGGGCGGCATTTTTCAGGGGGGCAGCACCTCCCCCCAGAAGAAGGGATGAAAGAAGGGACACGTGCTCCATGGGAACCAAGTGGGATCTGAGAGAGGCTGCAGGCTGCTTAATGGTGTATGTAGAGCCTGACTCACATTCCCGGGGATGACAAGGTAGGGGGGGGGTTGGTGTTGGTCAGTGTCTGTGGGGATGATTTTTATGTTGCCTAGGGCAGCACAAAACCTAAATACACCAATGCTAACAATGTCTAATGTCTGTAATGTGTGCTACTTGTACTAACAAATCTCTTTGTTTCTTATCCCTGGTTTGCAGAGATAACAAAAAGAGAGATCATTCTCTCTGTACAGAGCCCTGTGTTGATTGTCAACACAGAGCTCTGGGCTGTGATTAGACACATCCAATCAGCATGTCCGGGTCATGAACCATTGGCCAGGACTTTCTGACAGACTTCCACTGTGTGCAATCACAGTGGATGTTGGTGGGGGCGGGGTTGAAGGCTGGGGGATGCACATCCTAAATCAAGCAGCAGTCAGTGACATAACAGTAGGTCACTTTGCCTGCACAGGCTGCCCATCTACAGTGAATTACAGGTAGGCTGTCCTTAATCACTTCCTGTCCGTCCCATATACATAAACGGCCTGATGGGAGCAGTGCAGGAGTGGGTGGCCATGTCTGTGTGCGCTCCCTGCGGACACAGCGGAACACCAATCGCTGTATGGGACCTCTGTGTGAGGTCCCGATCATGTGATCACTGATTTGCCTATCAGTGATCACATGAATAATAGTAAGCAAGATGTCACTTCCTGGCATCATTGCTTACTACTAGTGAAATCTGTTAATGATCACATGGTACAAGGCTATTCACAAAAGGCTTTGTACCATGGGAAAAGCTGTGATCTTCAAAAAAAAATCTTCATCACCCCCCACAAGTAATACAGTGTCACCATGGTGACACTGTACTGCTAGGGTGACAGTATGTAAAAAAAAACACACAAAAAAAATATAAAAAAAATAAAAAATAAAAATGTTTAAATTATAATTTTTGGTTATAAACTAATTTGGGTTATTTATTTTTTTTTTACCAAAAAGATAGCTGAATACATTTTGGCCAAGATTTATGAAGAAAGATTATTTGCAAAATGTTATAAGAAAAACACTTTTTTTTCAAAATGTTTGGACTTTTTCATTTATATAGCAAAAAAATTAAAATCTCAGTGGTGAATAAATACCACCAAAATAAAGTTTTATCTGTCTCAAACAAATGCTAAAAAATGCATATGGGTGCAGTGTTGCATGACCGCTCAGTTGTCATTCAGAGTGTGATAGTGCTGAAAGCTGAAAATTGGCCTGGACAGGAAGGGCGGGAAAGTGCCCGGACATGAAGTGGTTAAGCGGATAATACGTGCATTGCAGCAATTCCTTTTTTAACTTTATTTAAAGTTAACAAAACTCATTTTAAAGTGTATTTGAAGTCAAATAGTAACTAATCCAAAACTTACTTCCACCTCCACTCTAAACCTATTTTAACTACCCTGTAAAGGAAAGATTATTAATATTATACAGGATTTATATATTATTATTATTATTATACAGGATTTATATATTATTATTATACAGGATTTATATATTATTATTATTATTATACAGGATTTATATATTATTATTATTATTATTATACAAGATTTATATATTATTATTATACAGGATTTATATATTATTATTATTATACAGGATTTGTATATTATTATTATTATACAGGATTTATATATTAATATTATACAGGATTTATATATTATTATTATTATTATACAGGATTTATATATATTATTATACAGGATTTATATATTATTATTATTATACAGGATTTATATAGCGCCAACAGTTTGCTCAACGCTTTACAATATACTGTAGTGGACAAAAAGCGTTATTAGCCTGTTACAGACTAATCTGGAGGTGAGCGCACATGTTATACTCATTAAGGAAGTCACCTGGAATTATTGATTTGATTTGAATCACTGGGAAAAGTCACATATATTTTTCATAGAATACTGATTAATTTTTATATTTTTTTTGTATGATGAGCACGGGATGACATTTTGATTTCACATGATTTACTGTTTTTCACTAGTTTATTATTATTGATTTTTTTTATATATTTATTGGAAATATGTATTGATTTAATATTCAAAGAAGGAGAGCAGCATATTGTTTTTATGTTTTTGAATTATTTGCACATTTAAAGAGGATGTGCTGTATGTTTGTGATCCTGTAATAGCAGTGAATGGCTCGCAAGTGACATCTTTGTTTTTATTTGCACAAAGAATTACTTACAGTCCAGATGGCCCTATGCCAGCTTTCCCTGAACTTTCCTTGGCAAGCTTGGGCCAGTGAGCTCAGTTGGTTAGAGTGTGATACTAAGGACACTAATGTCACAGGTTCAATCCCTGTACAAGAAATTGTTCTTTTATTCCAGTACCATCAAACATAGCTGGATGTCCATGCCCACTGGTGCTTGGCCTGGATTTCTTCAACCTATTAAACACACAGCAATAAGGACAGTTTTGCTAACGATGCAAAGGAATTACGTCTGAGCCACAAGCTAAACTCAGGTCACTTCTTGACTAACAGGGTGTCCCCTAATGGGATCCCCAAAACAAACAGGCAGCACTTGAACCTTGTACATGTACTGTCAACACTCAAAATATTAACCCAGCAGCAGGCTCCCAAAGCACACAGAGAGCAGGAGAGAGAACCCTAAGCACCAGTCAAATGGCATATACAAAAGCCCACGGACAGCTAAGATTCATACTCAGGTCTGGCTACAAGGTAACATGTGCACCTAGGACTGTTAGCTTTATCCCGCCCAAAACTTTGGAATGCCTAAGGCTCCAAGATCCAGAACAATACCTATTTCAGGTTCTCAGATAACAAAAAGACAGTTTACTCCACATCAGCCGCCACAAGCCCTTGAGGCCCTCAGCATGCATATGTCAGCACCCTAGGGAAAACCTATCATCCGTCCATGGTTCTGCCAGCCAGTGCCTCGCATAGCCTTCCCCTGTGCTCAGACCTTTGGGAGGGAGCCTAGTTTTCCAGCACGTCACAGTCCATCCAGCATTCCCTTGGTAGCTCCCTGGCCTGTGTTCTACATAAAATAGAAAGCCTTGCAAAGCCAGAAAGTGCCTTGTGACCCTTTCATTGCTCCCTTCCTTCTGAGCCCTCCACCGTACTGGAGAATGGGAGGCGTTTGGCCAAAAGGTCATACCTCAAGGACTCTGGTGCCAATTTGTGGCCAGAGTCTCCCTTTCCACTATTGAATGGTTCCTCCCTGCAGGAGTTAGAGCCTGGATGGAGTATGCTTCTTGATGTTCTTCCCCATTCATTTCCTGGGACAAGGCTGCTCCCAGGCCCATATCGAAGGTGTTGGTCTCGAGGTGAAATTGTCGACTAAATTTGGGGGTGGGCAACACTGGTCGTTTACACTATACTAACTTAAGCTGTTGAAAAGCTCTCTGTGCCTTTTCATTGCATTTGAAGGTGGTGTACCTGGCCCCTTTGCTTAGAAGCATAAATGGAGCTGCAATTGCAGCAGAGTTCATCCCAAAGCTCCCATAGCGTGGTCCAGTTGTTAGGGTGGCTGTGTTTGTTTTTATTGGTAACCTTGTCGCGAGGCAGGTTGTAATTGCTTGATTGTTGCCTATGAGAGGCTTTGTGAGCCTGCGTCCAACGGTGTGACCCAGATCTCCAGCTTCCTCCAGGCCAGTGGGCAAGCTATAAGGGAATGTGCACGAGGGTGATCTGGAGGTGAGTGTCCCCTGGGTCGGCCGGCAGTAGCCCAAGACGTGTAAAGACCCTGTGAAAGTGGTCTAAGCAGACGGCCATGAAAATCAACATGACCCCGACGTGATTTGAACACGCAACCTTCTGATCTGGAGTCAGACACGCTACCGTTGCGCCACGAGGTCTCTGACATGCCTCGGGGACATTTTTGCCTGCTCTTGTGTCATTGCTTCTGTGGCTGCCCAAAGAATTCCTCACAGCCCAGATAGTCCTGTGCCAGCTTTAGCAGGCCCACCCTCAGCAAGCTTGGGCCGGTTAGCTCAGTTGGTTAGAGCGTGGTGCTAATAACGCCAAGGTCGCGGGTTCGATCCCCGTACGGGCCAGTCTGCTTTTCTTTCAATAGCATCCCACTAAGGTGGCTTTCCATGCCCATCCGCGCTTGGCCTTCTTTTCTACAACCTATTAAACACACAGCAATAATGACTCTTTTGCTAAGGACGCCAATGAATTACGTCTGAGCCACTGGCTAAACTCGGGTCACTCCTTGACTAACAGGGTCTCCCCGAATGGGATCCCCAAAACAAACAGGCAGCACTTCAAACTTGTCCGTCTACTGTCAGCGCTCAAACGTTTCACCCAGCAGCAGGCTCCCAAAGCACACAGAGAGCAGGAGAGAGAACCCTGAGCACCAGTCAACTGGCATAAACAAAAGCCCACGGACAGCTAAGATTCATACTCAGGTCTGGCTACAAGGTAACATGGGCACCTAGGACTGTTAGCTTTCTCCCACCCAAAACTTTGCAATGCCTCAAGGCTCCAAGATCCACAACAATACCTGTTTCAGGTTCTCAGATAACAAAAAGACAGTTTACTCCACATCAGCCGCCACAAGCCCTTGAGTCCCTCAGCATGCATATGTCAGCACACTAGGGAAAACCTATCATCCGTCCATGGTTCTGCCAGCCAGTGCCTCGCATATCCTTCCCCTGTGCTCAGACCTTTGGGAGGGAGCCTAGTTTTCCAGCACGTCACAGTCCATCCAGCATTCCCTTGCTAGCTCCCTGGCCCGTGTTCTACATAAAATGGAAAGCCTTGAAAAGCCAGAAAGCGCCTTGTGACCCTTTCATTGCTCCCTTCCTTCTGAGCCCTCCACCGTACTGGAGAATGGGAGGCGTTTGGCCAAAAGGTCATACCTCAAGGACTCTGGTGCCAATTTGTGGCCAGAGTCTCCCTTTCCACTATTGAATGGTTCCTCCCTGCAGGAGTTAGAGCCTGGATGGAGTATGCTTCTTGATGTTCTTCCCCATTCATTTCCTGGGACAAGGCTGCTCCCAGGCCCATATCGAAGGTGTTGGTCTCGAGGTGAAATTGTCGACTAAATTTGGGGGTGGGCAACACTGGTCGTTTACACTATACTAACTTAAGCTGTTGAAAAGCTCTCTGTGCCTTTTCATTGCATTTGAAGGTGGTGTACCTGGCCCCTTTGCTTAGAAGCATAAATGGAGCTGCAATTGCAGCAGAGTTCATCCCAAAGCTCCCATAGCGTGGTCCAGTTGTTAGGGTGGCTGTGTTTGTTTTTATTGGTAACCTTGTCACGAGGCAGGTTGTAATTGCTTGATTGTTGCCTATGAGAGGCTTTGTGAGCCTGCGTCCAACGGTGTGACCCAGATAGGAAGCTTCCTCCAGGCCTGTGGGCAAGCTATAAAGGAATGTGCACGAGGGTGATCTGGAGGTGAGTGTCCCCTGGGTCGGCCGGCAGTAGCCCAAGACGTGTAAAGACCCTGTGAAAGTAGGCTAAGCAAACGGCCATGAAAATCAACATGACCCCGACGTGATTTGAACACGCAACCTTCTGATCTGGAGTCAGACGCGCTACCGTTGCGCCACGAGGTCTCTGACATGCCTTTGGGGCATTTTTTGCCTGCTCTTGTGTCATTGCTTCTGTGGCTGCCCAAAGAATTCCTCACAGCCCAGATAGTCCTGTGCCAGCTTTAGCGGGCCCACCCTCAGCAAGCTTGGGCCGGTTAGCTCAGTTGGTTAGAGCGTGGTGCTAATAACGCCAAGGTCGCGGGTTCGATCACCGTACGGGCCAGTGTGCTTTTCTTTCAATAGCATCCCACTAAAGTGGCTTTCCATGCCCATCCGCGCTTGGCCTTCTTTTCTACAACCTATTAAACACACAGCAATAATGACTCTTTTGCTAAGGACGCCAATGAATTACGTCTGAGCCACTGGCTAAACTCGGGTCACTCCTTGACTAACAGGGTCTCCCCGAATGGGATCCCCAAAACAAACAGGCAGCACTTCAAACTTGTCCGTCTACTGTCAGCGCTCAAACGTTTCACCCAGCAGCAGGCTCCCAAAGCACACAGAGAGCAGGAGAGAGAACCCTGAGCACCAGTCAACTGGCATATACAAAAGCCCACGGACAGCTAAGATTCATACTCAGGTCTGGCTACAAGGTAACATGGGCACCTAGGACTGTTAGCTTTCTCCCACCCAAAACTTTGCAATGCCTCAAGGCTCCAAGATCCACAACAATACCTGTTTCAGGTTCTCAGATAACAAAAAGACAGTTTACTCCACATCAGCCGCCACAAGCCCTTGAGGCCCTCAGCATGCATATGTCAGCACCCTAGGGAAAACCTATCATCCGTCCATGGTTCTGCCAGCCAGTGCCTCGCATAGCCTTCCCCTGTGCTCAGACCTTTGGGAGGGAGCCTAGTTTTCCAGCACGTCACAGTCCATCCAGCATTCCCTTGCTAGCTCCCTGGCCCGTGTTCTACATAAAATGGAAAGCCTTGCAAAGCCAGAAAGCGCCTTGTGACCCTTTCATTGCTCCCTTCCTTCTGAGCCCTCCACCGTACTGGAGAATGGGAGGCTTTGGCCAAAAGGTCATACCTCAAGGACTCTGGTGCCAATTTGTGGCCAGAGTCTCCCTTTCCACTATTGAATGGTTCCTCCCTGCAGGAGTTAGAGCCTGGATGGAGTATGCTTCTTGATGTTCTTCCCCATTCATTTCCTGGGACAAGGCTGCTCCCAGGCCCATATCGAAGGTGTTGGTCTCGAGGTGAAATTGTCGACTAAATTTGGGGGTGGGCAACACTGGTCGTTTACACTATACTAACTTAAGCTGTTGAAAAGCTCTCTGTGCCTTTTCATTGCATTTGAAGGTGGTGTACCTGGCCCCTTTGCTTAGAAGCATAAATGGAGCTGCAATTGCAGCAGAGTTCATCCCAAAGCTCCCATAGCGTGGTCCAGTTGTTAGGGTGGCTGTGTTTGTTTTTATTGGTAACCTTGTCGCGAGGCAGGTTGTAATTGCTTGATTGTTGCCTATGAGAGGCTTTGTGAGCCTGCGTCCAACGGTGTGACCCAGATCTCCAGCTTCCTCCAGGCCAGTGGGCAAGCTATAAGGGAATGTGCACGAGGGTGATCTGGAGGTGAGTGTCCCCTGGGTCGGCCGGCAGTAGCCCAAGACGTGTAAAGACCCTGTGAAAGTGGTCTAAGCAGACGGCCATGAAAATCAACATGACCCCGACGTGATTTGAACACGCAACCTTCTGATCTGGAGTCAGACACGCTACCGTTGCGCCACGAGGTCTCTGACATGCCTCGGGGACATTTTTGCCTGCTCTTGTGTCATTGCTTCTGTGGCTGCCCAAAGAATTCCTCACAGCCCAGATAGTCCTGTGCCAGCTTTAGCAGGCCCACCCTCAGCAAGCTTGGGCCGGTTAGCTCAGTTGGTTAGAGCGTGGTGCTAATAACGCCAAGGTCGCGGGTTCGATCCCCGTACGGGCCAGTCTGCTTTTCTTTCAATAGCATCCCACTAAGGTGGCTTTCCATGCCCATCCGCGCTTGGCCTTCTTTTCTACAACCTATTAAACACACAGCAATAATGACTCTTTTGCTAAGGACGCCAATGAATTACGTCTGAGCCACTGGCTAAACTCGGGTCACTCCTTGACTAACAGGGTCTCCCCGAATGGGATCCCCAAAACAAACAGGCAGCACTTCAAACTTGTCCGTCTACTGTCAGCGCTCAAACGTTTCACCCAGCAGCAGGCTCCCAAAGCACACAGAGAGCAGGAGAGAGAACCCTGAGCACCAGTCAACTGGCATAAACAAAAGCCCACGGACAGCTAAGATTCATACTCAGGTCTGGCTACAAGGTAACATGGGCACCTAGGACTGTTAGCTTTCTCCCACCCAAAACTTTGCAATGCCTCAAGGCTCCAAGATCCACAACAATACCTGTTTCAGGTTCTCAGATAACAAAAAGACAGTTTACTCCACATCAGCCGCCACAAGCCCTTGAGTCCCTCAGCATGCATATGTCAGCACACTAGGGAAAACCTATCATCCGTCCATGGTTCTGCCAGCCAGTGCCTCGCATATCCTTCCCCTGTGCTCAGACCTTTGGGAGGGAGCCTAGTTTTCCAGCACGTCACAGTCCATCCAGCATTCCCTTGCTAGCTCCCTGGCCCGTGTTCTACATAAAATGGAAAGCCTTGAAAAGCCAGAAAGCGCCTTGTGACCCTTTCATTGCTCCCTTCCTTCTGAGCCCTCCACCGTACTGGAGAATGGGAGGCGTTTGGCCAAAAGGTCATACCTCAAGGACTCTGGTGCCAATTTGTGGCCAGAGTCTCCCTTTCCACTATTGAATGGTTCCTCCCTGCAGGAGTTAGAGCCTGGATGGAGTATGCTTCTTGATGTTCTTCCCCATTCATTTCCTGGGACAAGGCTGCTCCCAGGCCCATATCGAAGGTGTTGGTCTCGAGGTGAAATTGTCGACTAAATTTGGGGGTGGGCAACACTGGTCGTTTACACTATACTAACTTAAGCTGTTGAAAAGCTCTCTGTGCCTTTTCATTGCATTTGAAGGTGGTGTACCTGGCCCCTTTGCTTAGAAGCATAAATGGAGCTGCAATTGCAGCAGAGTTCATCCCAAAGCTCCCATAGCGTGGTCCAGTTGTTAGGGTGGCTGTGTTTGTTTTTATTGGTAACCTTGTCGCGAGGCAGGTTGTAATTGCTTGATTGTTGCCTATGAGAGGCTTTGTGAGCCTGCGTCCAACGGTGTGACCCAGATAGGAAGCTTCCTCCAGGCCAGTGGGCAAGCTATAAGGGAATGTGCGCGAGGGTGATCTGGAGGCGAGTGTCCCCTGGGTCGGCCGGCAGTAGCCCAAGACGTGTAAAGACCCTGTGAAAGTGGGCTAAGCAGACGGCCATGAAAATCAACATGACCCCGACGTGATTTGAACACGCAACCTTCTGATCTGGAGTCAGACGCGCTACCGTTGCGCCACGAGGTCTCTGACATGCCTCGGGGCCATTTTTGCCTGCTCTTGTGTCATTGCTTCTGTGGCTGCCCAAAGAATTCCTCACAGCCCAGATAGTCCTGTGCCAGCTTTAGCGGGCCCACCCTCAGCAAGCTTGGGCCGGTTAGCTCAGTTGGTTAGAGCGTGGTGCTAATAACGCCAAGGTCGCGGGTTCGATCCCCGTACGGGCCAGTCTGCTTTTCTTTCAATAGCATCCCACTAAGGTGGCTTTCCATGCCCATCCGCGCTTGGCCTTCTTTTCTACAACCTATTAAACACACAGCAATAATGACTCTTTTGCTAAGGACGCCAATGAATTACGTCTGAGCCACTGGCTAAACTCGGGTCACTCCTTGACTAACAGGGTCTCCCCGAATGGGATCCCCAAAACAAACAGGCAGCACTTCAAACTTGTCCGTCTACTGTCAGCGCTCAAACGTTTCACCCGGCAGCAGGCTCCCAAAGCACACAGAGAGCAGGAGAGAGAACCCTGAGCACCAGTCAACTGGCATATACAAAAGCCCACGGACAGCTAAGATTCATACTCAGGTCTGGCTACAAGGTAACATGGGCACTTAGGACTGTTAGCTTTCTCCCACCCAAAACTTTGCAATGCCTCAAGGCTCCAAGATCCACAACAATACCTGTTTCAGGTTCTCAGATAACAAAAAGACAGTTTACTCCACATCAGCCGCCACAAGCCCTTGAGGCCCTCAGCATGCATATGTCAGCACCCTAGGGAAAACCTATCATCCGTCCATGGTTCTGCCAGCCAGTGGCTCGCATAGCCTTCCCCTGTGCTCAGACCTTTGGGAGGGAGCCTAGTTTTCCAGCACGTCACAGTCCATCCAGCATTCCCTTGCTAGCTCCCTGGCCCGTGTTCTACATAAAATGGAAAGCCTTGCAAAGCCAGAAAGCGCCTTGTGACCCTTTCATTGCTCCCTTCCTTCTGAGCCCTCCACCGTACTGGAGAATGGGAGGCGTTTGGCCAAAAGGTCATACCTCAAGGACTCTGGTGCCAATTTGTGGCCAGAGTCTCCCTTTCCACTATTGAATGGTTCCTCCCTGCAGGAGTTAGAGCCTGGATGGAGTATGCTTCTTGATGTTCTTCCCCATTCATTTCCTGGGACAAGGCTGCTCCCAGGCCCATATCGAAGGTGTTGGTCTCGAGGTGAAATTGTCGACTAAATTTGGGGGTGGGCAACACTGGTCGTTTACACTATACTAACTTAAGCTGTTGAAAAGCTCTCTGTGCCTTTTCATTGCATTTGAAGGTGGTGTACCTGGCCCCTTTGCTTAGAAGCATAAATGGAGCTGCAATTGCAGCAGAGTTCATCCCAAAGCTCCCATAGCGTGGTCCAGTTGTTAGGGTGGCTGTGTTTGTTTTTATTGGTAACCTTGTCGCGAGGCAGGTTGTAATTGCTTGATTGTTGCCTATGAGAGGCTTTGTGAGCCTGCGTCCAACGGTGTGACCCAGATCTCCAGCTTCCTCCAGGCCAGTGGGCAAGCTATAAGGGAATGTGCGCGAGGGTGATCTGGAGGTGGGTGTCCCCTGGGTCGGCCGGCAGTAGCCCAAGACGTGTAAAGACCCTGTGAAAGTGGGCTAAGCAGACGGCCATGAAAATCAACATGACCCCGACGTGATTTGAACACGCAACCTTCTGATCTGGAGTCAGACGCGCTACCGTTGCGCCACGAGGTCTCTGACATGCCTCGGGGGCATTTTTTGCCTGCTCTTGTGTCATTGCTTCTGTGGCTGCCCAAAGAATTCCTCACAGCCCAGATAGTCCTGTGCCAGCTTTAGCGGGCCCACCCTCAGCAAGCTTGGGCCGGTTAGCTCAGTTGGTTAGAGCGTGGTGCTAATAACGCCAAGGTCGCGGGTTCGATCCCCGTATGGGCCAGTCTGCTTTTCTTTCAATAGCATCCCACTAAGGTGGCTTTCCATGCCCATCCGCGCTTGGCCTTCTTTTCTACAACCTATTAAACACACAGCAATAATGACTCTTTTGCTAAGGACGCCAATGAATTACATCTGAGCCACTGGCTAAACTCGGGTCACTCCTTGACTAACAGGGTCTCCCCGAATGGGATCCCCAAAACAAACAGGCAGCACTTCAAACTTGTCCGTCTACTGTCAGCGCTCAAACGTTTCACCCGGCAGCAGGCTCCCAAAGCACACAGAGAGCAGGAGAGAGAACCCTGAGCACCAGTCAACTGGCATATACAAAAGCCCACGGACAGCTAAGATTCATACTCAGGTCTGGCTACAAGGTAACGTGGGCACCTAGGACTGTTAGCTTTCTCCCACCCAAAACTTTGCAATGCCTCAAGGCTCCAAGATCCACAACAATACCTGTTTCAGGTTCTCAGATAACAAAAAGACAGTTTACTCCACATCAGCCGCCACAAGCCCTTGAGGCCCTCAGCATGCATATGTCAGCACCCTAGGGAAAACCTATCATCCGTCCATGGTTCTGCCAGCCAGTGCCTCGCATAGCCTTCCCCTGTGCTCAGGCCTTTGGGAGGGAGCCTAGTTTTCCAGCACGTCACAGTCCATCCAGCATTCCCTTGCTAGCTCCCTGGCCCGTGTTCTACATAAAATGGAAAGCCTTGCAAAGACAGAAAGCGCCTTGTGACCCTTTCATTGCTCCCTTCCTTCTGAGCCCTCCACCGTACTGGAGAATGG
The DNA here is from genome assembly GCF_062004578.1 of Staurois parvus. Classification (NCBI taxonomy): domain Eukaryota; kingdom Metazoa; phylum Chordata; class Amphibia; order Anura; family Ranidae; genus Staurois; species Staurois parvus. The sequence continues at coordinate 466,459 of NW_028319148.1, read as the reverse complement.
GAGGCGTTTGGCCAAAAGGTCATACCTCAAGGACTCTGGTGCCAATTTGTGGCCAGAGTCTCCCTTTCCACTATTGAATGGTTCCTCCCTGCAGGAGTTAGAGCCTGGATGGAGTATGCTTCTTGATGTTCTTCCCCATTCATTTCCTGGGACAAGGCTGCTCCCAGGCCCATATCGAAGGTGTTGGTCTCGAGGTGAAATTGTCGACTAAATTTGGGGGTGGGCAACACTGGTCGTTTACACTATACTAACTTAAGCTGTTGAAAAGCTCTCTGTGCCTTTTCATTGCATTTGAAGGTGGTGTACCTGGCCCCTTTGCTTAGAAGCATAAATGGAGCTGCAATTGCAGCAGAGTTCATCCCAAAGCTCCCATAGCGTGGTCCAGTTGTTAGGGTGGCTGTGTTTGTTTTTATTGGTAACCTTGTCGCGAGGCAGGTTGTAATTGCTTGATTGTTGCCTATGAGAGGCTTTGTGAGCCTGCGTCCAACGGTGTGACCCAGATCTCCAGCTTCCTCCAGGCCAGTGGGCAAGCTATAAGGGAATGTGCGCGAGGGTGATCTGGAGGTGGGTGTCCCCTGGGTCGGCCGGCAGTAGCCCAAGACGTGTAAAGACCCTGTGAAAGTGGGCTAAGCAGACGGCCATGAAAATCAACATGACCCCCGACGTGATTTGAACACGCAACCTTCTGATCTGGAGTCAGACGCGCTACCGTTGCGCCACGAGGTCTCTGACATGCCTCGGGGGCATTTTTTGCCTGCTCTTGTGTCATTGCTTCTGTGGCTGCCCAAAGAATTCCTCACAGCCCAGATAGTCCTGTGCCAGCTTTAGCGGGCCCATCCTCAGCAAGCTTGGGCCGGTTAGCTCAGTTGGTTAGAGCGTGGTGCTAATAACGCCAAGGTCGCGGGTTCGATCCCCGTACGGGCCAGTCTGCTTTTCTTTCAATAGCATCCCACTAAGGTGGCTTTCCATGCCCATCCGCGCTTGGCCTTCTTTTCTACAACCTATTAAACACACAGCAATAATGACTCTTTTGCTAAGGACGCCAATGAATTACGTCTGAGCCACTGGCTAAACTCGGGTCACTCCTTGACTAACAGGGTCTCCCCGAATGGGATCCCCAAAACAAACAGGCAGCACTTCAAACTTGTCCGTCTACTGTCAGCGCTCAAACGTTTCACCCGGCAGCAGGCTCCCAAAGCACACAGAGAGCAGGAGAGAGAACCCTGAGCACCAGTCAACTGGCATATACAAAAGCCCACGGACAGCTAAGATTCATACTCAGGTCTGGCTACAAGGTAACATGGGCACCTAGGACTGTTAGCTTTCTCCCACCCAAAACTTTGCAATGCCTCAAGGCTCCAAGATCCACAACAATACCTGTTTCAGGTTCTCAGATAACAAAAAGACAGTTTACTCCACATCAGCCGCCACAAGCCCTTGAGGCCCTCAGCATGCATATGTCAGCACCCTAGGGAAAACCTATCATCCGTCCATGGTTCTGCCAGCCAGTGCCTCGCATAGCCTTCCCCTGTGCTCAGGCCTTTGGGAGGGAGCCTAGTTTTCCAGCACGTCACAGTCCATCCAGCATTCCCTTGCTAGCTCCCTGGCCCGTGTTCTACATAAAATGGAAAGCCTTGCAAAGCCAGAAAGCGCCTTGTGACCCTTTCATTGCTCCCTTCCTTCTGAGCCCTCCACCGTACTGGAGAATGGGAGGCGTTTGGCCAAAAGGTCATACCTCAAGGACTCTGGTGCCAATTTGTGGCCAGAGTCTCCCTTTCCACTATTGAATGGTTCCTCCCTGCAGGAGTTAGAGCCTGGATGGAGTATGCTTCTTGATGTTCTTCCCCATTCATTTCCTGGGACAAGGCTGCTCCCAGGCCCATATCGAAGGTGTTGGTCTCGAGGTGAAATTGTCGACTAAATTTGGGGGTGGGCAACACTGGTCGTTTACACTATACTAACTTAAGCTGTTGAAAAGCTCTCTGTGCCTTTTCATTGCATTTGAAGGTGGTGTACCTGGCCCCTTTGCTTAGAAGCATAAATGGAGCTGCAATTGCAGCAGAGTTCATCCCAAAGCTCCCATAGCGTGGTCCAGTTGTTAGGGTGGCTGTGTTTGTTTTTATTGGTAACCTTGTCGCGAGGCAGGTTGTAATTGCTTGATTGTTGCCTATGAGAGGCTTTGTGAGCCTGCGTCCAACGGTGTGACCCAGATCTCCAGCTTCCTCCAGGCCAGTGGGCAAGCTATAAGGGAATGTGCGCGAGGGTGATCTGGAGGCGAGTGTCCCCTGGGTCGGCCGGCAGTAGCCCAAGACGTGTAAAGACCCTGTGAAAGTGGGCTAAGCAGACGGCCATGAAAATCAACATGACCCCGACGTGATTTGAACACGCAACCTTCTGATCTGGAGTCAGACGCGCTACCGTTGCGCCACGAGGTCTCTGACATGCCTCGGGGCCATTTTTGCCTGCTCTTGTGTCATTGCTTCTGTGGCTGCCCAAAGAATTCCTCACAGCCCAGATAGTCCTGTGCCAGCTTTAGCGGGCCCACCCTCAGCAAGCTTGGGCCGGTTAGCTCAGTTGGTTAGAGCGTGGTGCTAATAACGCCAAGGTCGCGGGTTCGATCCCCGTACGGGCCAGTCTGCTTTTCTTTCAATAGCATCCCACTAAGGTGGCTTTCCATGCCCATCCGCGCTTGGCCTTCCTTTCTACAACCTATTAAACACACAGCAATAATGACTCTTTTGCTAAGGACGCCAATGAATTACGTCTGAGCCACTGGCTAAACTCGGGTCACTCCTTGACTAACAGGGTCTCCCCGAATGGGATCCCCAAAACAAACAGGCAGCACTTCAAACTTGTCCGTCTACTGTCAGCGCTCAAACGTTTCACCCGGCAGCAGGCTCCCAAAGCACACAGAGAGCAGGAGAGAGAACCCTGAGCACCAGTCAACTGGCATATACAAAAGCCTTGGACAGCTAAGATTCATACTCAGGTCTGGCTACAAGGTAACATGGGCACCTAGGACTGTTAGCTTTCTCCCACCCAAAACTTTGCAATGCCTCAAGGCTCCAAGATCCACAACAATACCTGTTTCAGGTTCTCAGATAACAAAAAGACAGTTTACTCCACATCAGCCGCCACAAGCCCTTGAGGCCCTCAGCATGCATATGTCAGCACCCTAGGGAAAACCTATCATCCGTCCATGGTTCTGCCAGCCAGTGCCTCGCATAGCCTTCCCCTGTGCTCAGGCCTTTGGGAGGGAGCCCAGTTTTCCAGCACGTCACAGTCCATCCAGCATTCCCTTGCTAGCTCCCTGGCCCGTGTTCTACATAAAATGGAAAGCCTTGCAAAGCCAGAAAGCGCCTTGTGACCCTTTCATTGCTCCCTTCCTTCTGAGCCCTCCACCGTACTGGAGAATGGGAGGCGTTTGGCCAAAAGGTCATACCTCAAGGACTCTGGTGCCAATTTGTGGCCAGAGTCTCCCTTTCCACTATTGAATGGTTCCTCCCTACAGGAGTTAGAGCCTGGATGGAGTATGCTTCTTGATGTTCTTCCCCATTCATTTCCTGGGACAAGGCTGCTCCCAGGCCCATATCGAAGGTGTTGGTCTCGAGGTGAAATTGTCGACTAAATTTGGGGGTGGGCAACACTGGTCGTTTACACTATACTAACTTAAGCTGTTGAAAAGCTCTCTGTGCCTTTTCATTGCATTTGAAGGTGGTGTACCTGGCCCCTTTGCTTAGAAGCATAAATGGAGCTGCAATTGCAGCAGAGTTCATCCCAAAGCTCCCATAGCGTGGTCCAGTTGTTAGGGTGGCTGTGTTTGTTTTTATTGGTAACCTTGTCGCGAGGCAGGTTGTAATTGCTTGATTGTTGCCTATGAGAGGCTTTGTGAGCCTGCGTCCAACGGTGTGACCCAGATAGGAAGCTTCCTCCAGGCCAGTGGGCAAGCTATAAGGGAATGTGCGCGAGGGTGATCTGGAGGCGAGTGTCCCCTGGGTCGGCCGGCAGTAGCCCAAGACGTGTAAAGACCCTGTGAAAGTGGGCTAAGCAGACGGCCATGAAAATCAACATGACCCCGACGTGATTTGAACACGCAACCTTCTGATCTGGAGTCAGACGCGCTACCGTTGCGCCACGAGGTCTCTGACATGCCTCGGGGCCATTTTTGCCTGCTCTTGTGTCATTGCTTCTGTGGCTGCCCAAAGAATTCCTCACAGCCCAGATAGTCCTGTGCCAGCTTTAGCGGGCCCACCCTCAGCAAGCTTGGGCCGGTTAGCTCAGTTGGTTAGAGCGTGGTGCTAATAACGCCAAGGTCGCGGGTTCGATCCCCGTACGGGCCAGTCTGCTTTTCTTTCAATAGCATCCCACTAAGGTGGCTTTCCATGCCCATCCGCGCTTGGCCTTCTTTTCTACAACCTATTAAACACACAGCAATAATGACTCTTTTGCTAAGGACGCCAATGAATTACGTCTGAGCCACTGGCTAAACTCGGGTCACTCCTTGACTAACAGGGTCTCCCCGAATGGGATCCCCAAAACAAACAGGCAGCACTTCAAACTTGTCCGTCTACTGTCAGCGCTCAAACGTTTCACCCGGCAGCAGGCTCCCAAAGCACACAGAGAGCAGGAGAGAGAACCCTGAGCACCAGTCAACTGGCATATACAAAAGCCCACGGACAGCTAAGATTCATACTCAGGTCTGGCTACAAGGTAACATGGGCACTTAGGACTGTTAGCTTTCTCCCACCCAAAACTTTGCAATGCCTCAAGGCTCCAAGATCCACAACAATACCTGTTTCAGGTTCTCAGATAACAAAAAGACAGTTTACTCCACATCAGCCGCCACAAGCCCTTGAGGCCCTCACAATGCATATGTCAGCACCCTAGGGAAAACCTATCATCCGTCCATGGTTCTGCCAGCCAGTGCCTCGCATAGCCTTCCCCTGTGCTCAGACCTTTGGGAGGGAGCCTAGTTTTCCAGCACGTCACAGTCCATCCAGCATTCCCTTGCTAGCTCCCTGGCCCGTGTTCTACATAAAATGGAAAGCCTTGCAAAGCCAGAAAGCGCCTTGTGACCCTTTCATTGCTCCCTTCCTTCTGAGCCCTCCACCGTACTGGAGAATGGGAGGCGTTTGGCCAAAAGGTCATACCTCAAGGACTCTGGTGCCAATTTGTGGCCAGAGTCTCCCTTTCCACTATTGAATGGTTCCTCCCTGCAGGAGTTAGAGCCTGGATGGAGTATGCTTCTTGATGTTCTTCCCCATTCATTTCCTGGGACAAGGCTGCTCCCAGGCCCATATCGAAGGTGTTGGTCTCGAGGTGAAATTGTCGACTAAATTTGGGGGTGGGCAACACTGGTCGTTTACACTATACTAACTTAAGCTGTTGAAAAGCTCTCTGTGCCTTTTCATTGCATTTGAAGGTGGTGTACCTGGCCCCTTTGCTTAGAAGCATAAATGGAGCTGCAATTGCAGCAGAGTTCATCCCAAAGCTCCCATAGCGTGGTCCAGTTGTTAGGGTGGCTGTGTTTGTTTTTATTGGTAACCTTGTCGCGAGGCAGGTTGTAATTGCTTGATTGTTGCCTATGAGAGGCTTTGTGAGCCTGCGTCCAACGGTGTGACCCAGATCTCCAGCTTCCTCCAGGCCAGTGGGCAAGCTATAAGGGAATGTGCGCGAGGGTGATCTGGAGGCGAGTGTCCCCTGGGTCGGCCGGCAGTAGCCCAAGACGTGTAAAGACCCTGTGAAAGTGGGCTAAGCAGACGGCCATGAAAATCAACATGACCCCAACGTGATTTGAACATGCAACCTTCTGATCTGGAGTCAGACACGCAACCGTTGCGCCACGAGGTCTCTGACATGCCCCGGGACATTTTTGCCTGCTCTTGTGTCATTGCTTCTGTGGCTGCCCAAAGAATTCCTCACAGCCCAGATAGTCCTGTGCCAGCTTTAGCAGGCCCACCCTCAGCAAGCTTGGGCCGGTTAGCTCAGTTGGTTAGAGCGTGGTGCTAATAACGCCAAGGTCGCGGGTTCGATCCCCGTACGGGCCAGTCTGCTTTTCTTTCAATAGCATCCCACTATTATGCATTCAATAGCATCCCACTACTATGTGGCTTTCCATGCCCATCCGCGCTTGGCCTTCTTTTCTACAACCTATTAAACACACAGCAATAATGACTCTTTTGCTAAGGACGCCAATGAATTACGTCTGAGCCACTGGCTAAACTCGGGTCACTCCTTGACTAACAGGGTCTCCCCGAATGGGATCCCCAAAACAAACAGGCAGCACTTCAAACTTGTCCGTCTACTGTCAGCGCTCAAACGTTTCACCCAGCAGCAGGCTCCCAAAGCACACAGAGAGCAGGAGAGAGAACCCTGAGCACCAGTCAACTGGCATAAACAAAAGCCCACGGACAGCTAAGATTCATACTCAGGTCTGGCTACAAGGTAACATGGGCACCTAGGACTGTTAGCTTTCTCCCACCCAAAACTTTGCAATGCCTCAAGGCTCCAAGATCCACAACAATACCTGTTTCAGGTTCTCAGATAACAAAAAGACAGTTTACTCCACATCAGCCGCCACAAGCCCTTGAGTCCCTCAGCATGCATATGTCAGCACACTAGGGAAAACCTATCATCCGTCCATGGTTCTGCCAGCCAGTGCCTCGCATATCCTTCCCCTGTGCTCAGACCTTTGGGAGGGAGCCTAGTTTTCCAGCACGTCACAGTCCATCCAGCATTCCCTTGCTAGCTCCCTGGCCCGTGTTCTACATAAAATGGAAAGCCTTGAAAAGCCAGAAAGCGCCTTGTGACCCTTTCATTGCTCCCTTCCTTCTGAGCCCTCCACCGTACTGGAGAATGGGAGGCGTTTGGCCAAAAGGTCATACCTCAAGGACTCTGGTGCCAATTTGTGGCCAGAGTCTCCCTTTCCACTATTGAATGGTTCCTCCCTGCAGGAGTTAGAGCATGGATGGAGTATGCTTCTTGATGTTCTTCCCCATTCATTTCCTGGGACAAGGCTGCTCCCAGGCCCATATCGAAGGTGTTGGTCTCGAGGTGAAATTGTCGACTAAATTTGGGGGTGGGCAACACTGGTCGTTTACACTATACTAACTTAAGCTGTTGAAAAGCTCTCTGTGCCTTTTCATTGCATTTGAAGGTGGTGTACCTGGCCCCTTTGCTTAGAAGCATAAATGGAGCTGCAATTGCAGCAGAGTTCATCCCAAAGCTCCCATAGCGTGGTCCAGTTGTTAGGGTGGCTGTGTTTGTTTTTATTGGTAACCTTGTCGCGAGGCAGGTTGTAATTGCTTGATTGTTGCCTATGAGAGGCTTTGTGAGCCTGCGTCCAACGGTGTGACCCAGATCTCCAGCTTCCTCCAGGCCAGTGGGCAAGCTATAAGGGAATGTGCGCGAGGGTGATCTGGAGGTGGGTGTCCCCTTGGTCGGCCGGCAGTAGCCCAAGACGTGTAAAGACCCTGTGAAAGTGGGCTAAGCAGACGGCCATGAAAATCAACATGACCCCGACGTGATTTGAACACGCAACCTTCTGATCTGGAGTCAGACGCGCTACCGTTGCGCCACGAGGTCTCTGACATGCCTCGGGGCATTTTTTGCCTGCTCTTGTGTCATTGCTTCTGTGGCTGCCCAAAGAATTCCTCACAGCCCAGATAGTCCTGTGCCAGCTTTAGCGGGCCCACCCTCAGCAAGCTTGGGCCGGTTAGCTCAGTTGGTCAGAGCGTGGTGCTAATAACGCCAAGGTCGCGGGTTCGATCCCCGTACGGGCCAGTCTGCTTTTCTTTCAATAGCATCCCACTAAGGTGGCTTTCCATGCCCATCCGCGCTTGGCCTTCTTTTCTACAACCTATTAAACACACAGCAATAATGACTCTTTTGCTAAGGACGCCAATGAATTACGTCTGAGCCACTGGCTAAACTCGGGTCACTCCTTGACTAACAGGGTCTCCCCGAATGGGATCCCCAAAACAAACAGGCAGCACTTCAAACTTGTCCGTCTACTGTCAGCGCTCAAACGTTTCACCCGGCAGCAGGCTCCCAAAGCACACAGAGAGCAGGAGAGAGAACCCTGAGCACCAGTCAACTGGCATATACAAAAGCCCACGGACAGCTAAGATTCATACTCAGGTCTGGCTACAAGGTAACATGGGCACTTAGGACTGTTAGCTTTCTCCCACCCAAAACTTTGCAATGCCTCAAGGCTCCAAGATCCACAACAATACCTGTTTCAGGTTCTCAGATAACAAAAAGACAGTTTACTCCACATCAGCCGCCACAAGCCCTTGAGGCCCTCAGCATGCATATGTCAGCACCCTAGGGAAAACCTATCATCCGTCCATGGTTCTGCCAGCCAGTGCCTCGCATAGCCTTCCCCTGTGCTCAGACCTTTGGGAGGGAGCCTAGTTTTCCAGCACGTCACAGTCCATCCAGCATTCCCTTGCTAGCTCCCTGGCCCGTGTTCTACATAAAATGGAAAGCCTTGCAAAGCCAGAAAGCGCCTTGTGACCCTTTCATTGCTCCCTTCCTTCTGAGCCCTCCACCGTACTGGAGAATGGGAGGCGTTTGGCCAAAAGGTCATACCTCAAGGACTCTGGTGCCAATTTGTGGCCAGAGTCTCCCTTTCCACTATTGAATGGTTCCTCCCTGCAGGAGTTAGAGCCTGGATGGAGTATGCTTCTTGATGTTCTTCCCCATTCATTTCCTGGGACAAGGCTGCTCCCAGGCCCATATCGAAGGTGTTGGTCTCGAGGTGAAATTGTCGACTAAATTTGGGGGTGGGCAACACTGGTCGTTTACACTATACTAACTTAAGCTGTTGAAAAGCTCTCTGTGCCTTTTCATTGCATTTGAAGGTGGTGTACCTGGCCCCTTTGCTTAGAAGCATAAATGGAGCTGCAATTGCAGCAGAGTTCATCCCAAAGCTCCCATAGCGTGGTCCAGTTGTTAGGGTGGCTGTGTTTGTTTTTATTGGTAACCTTGTCGCGAGGCAGGTTGTAATTGCTTGATTGTTGCCTATGAGAGGCTTTGTGAGCCTGCGTCCAACGGTGTGACCCAGATCTCCAGCTTCCTCCAGGCCAGTGGGCAAGCTATAAGGGAATGTGCGCGAGGGTGATCTGGAGGCGAGTGTCCCCTGGGTCGGCCGGCAGTAGCCCAAGACGTGTAAAGACCCTGTGAAAGTGGGCTAAGCAGACGGCCATGAAAATCAACATGACCCCAACGTGATTTGAACATGCAACCTTCTGATCTGGAGTCAGACACGCAACCGTTGCGCCACGAGGTCTCTGACATGCCTCGGGGACATTTTTGCCTGCTCTTGTGTCATTGCTTCTGTGGCTGCCCAAAGAATTCCTCACAGCCCAGATAGTCCTGTGCCAGCTTTAGCAGGCCCACCCTCAGCAAGCTTGGGCCGGTTAGCTCAGTTGGTTAGAGCGTGGTGCTAATAACGCCAAGGTCGCGGGTTCGATCCCCGTACGGGCCAGTCTGCTTTTCTTTCAATAGCATCCCACTAAGGTGGCTTTCCATGCCCATCCGCGCTTGGCCTTCTTTTCTACAACCTATTAAACACACAGCAATAATGACTCTTTTGCTAAGGACGCCAATGAATTACGTCTGAGCCACTGGCTAAACTCGGGTCACTCCTTGACTAACAGGGTCTCCCCGAATGGGATCCCCAAAACAAACAGGCAGCACTTCAAACTTGTCCGTCTACTGTCAGCGCTCAAACGTTTCACCCAGCAGCAGGCTCCCAAAGCACACAGAGAGCAGGAGAGAGAACCCTGAGCACCAGTCAACTGGCATAAACAAAAGCCCACGGACAGCTAAGATTCATACTCAGGTCTGGCTACAAGGTAACATGGGCACCTAGGACTGTTAGCTTTCTCCCACCCAAAACTTTGCAATGCCTCAAGGCTCCAAGATCCACAACAATACCTGTTTCAGGTTCTCAGATAACAAAAAGACAGTTTACTCCACATCAGCCGCCACAAGCCCTTGAGTCCCTCAGCATGCATATGTCAGCACACTAGGGAAAACCTATCATCCGTCCATGGTTCTGCCAGCCAGTGCCTCGCATATCCTTCCCCTGTGCTCAGACCTTTGGGAGGGAGCCTAGTTTTCCAGCACGTCACAGTCCATCCAGCATTCCCTTGCTAGCTCCCTGGCCCGTGTTCTACATAAAATGGAAAGCCTTGAAATGCCAGAAAGCGCCTTGTGACCCTTTCATTGCTCCCTTCCTTCTGAGCCCTCCACCGTACTGGAGAATGGGAGGCGTTTGGCCAAAAGGTCATACCTCAAGGACTCTGGTGCCAATTTGTGGCCAGAGTCTCCCTTTCCACTATTGAATGGTTCCTCCCTGCAGGAGTTAGAGCATGGATGGAGTATGCTTCTTGATGTTCTTCCCCATTCATTTCCTGGGACAAGGCTGCTCCCAGGCCCATATCGAAGGTGTTGGTCTCGAGGTGAAATTGTCGACTAAATTTGGGGGTGGGCAACACTGGTCGTTTACACTATACTAACTTAAGCTGTTGAAAAGCTCTCTGTGCCTTTTCATTGCATTTGAAGGTGGTGTACCTGGCCCCTTTGCTTAGAAGCATAAATGGAGCTGCAATTGCAGCAGAGTTCATCCCAAAGCTCCCATAGCGTGGTCCAGTTGTTAGGGTGGCTGTGTTTGTTTTTATTGGTAACCTTGTCGCGAGGCAGGTTGTAATTGCTTGATTGTTGCCTATGAGAGGCTTTGTGAGCCTGCGTCCAACGGTGTGACCCAGATCTCCAGCTTCCTCCAGGCCAGTGGGCAAGCTATAAGGGAATGTGCGCGAGGGTGATCTGGAGGTGGGTGTCCCCTTGGTCGGCCGGCAGTAGCCCAAGACGTGTAAAGACCCTGTGAAAGTGGGCTAAGCAGACGGCCATGAAAATCAACATGACCCCGACGTGATTTGAACACGCAACCTTCTGATCTGGAGTCAGACGCGCTACCGTTGCGCCACGAGGTCTCTGACATGCCTTGGGGGCATTTTTTGCCTGCTCTTGTGTCATTGCTTCTGTGGCTGCCCAAAGAATTCCTCACAGCCCAGATAGTCCTGTGCCAGCTTTAGCGGGCCCACCCTCAGCAAGCTTGGGCCGGTTAGCTCAGTTGGTTAGAGCGTGGTGCTAATAACGCCAAGGTCGCGGGTTCGATCCCCGTACGGGCCAGTCTGCTTTTCTTTCAATAGCATCCCACTAAGGTGGCTTTCCATGCCCATCCGCGCTTGGCCTTCTTTTCTACAACCTATTAAACACACAGCAATAATGACTCTTTTGCTAAGGACGCCAATGAATTACGTCTGAGCCACTGGCTAAACTCGGGTCACTCCTTGACTAACAGGGTCTCCCCGAATGGGATCCCCAAAACAAACAGGCAGCACTTCAAACTTGTCCGTCTACTGTCAGCGCTCAAACGTTTCACCCGGCAGCAGGCTCCCAAAGCACACAGAGAGCAGGAGAGAGAACCCTGAGCACCAGTCAACTGGCATATACAAAAGCCCACGGACAGCTAAGATTCATACTCAGGTCTGGCTACAAGGTAACATGGGCACCTAGGACTGTTAGCTTTCTCCCACCCAAAACTTTGCAATGCCTCAAGGCTCCAAGATCCACAACAATACCTGTTTCAGGTTCTCAGATAACAAAAAGACAGTTTACTCCACATCAGCCGCCACAAGCCCTTGAGGCCCTCAGCATGCATATGTCAGCACCCTAGGGAAAACCTATCATCCGTCCATGGTTCTGCCAGCCAGTGCCTCGCATAGCCTTCTCCTGTGCTCAGGCCTTTGGGAGGGAGCCTAGTTTTCCAGCACGTCACAGTCCATCCAGCATTCCCTTGCTAGCTCCCTGGCCCGTGTTCTACATAAAATGGAAAGCCTTGCAAAGCCAGAAAGCGCCTTGTGACCCTTTCATTGCTCCCTTCCTTCTGAGCCCTCCACCGTACTGGAGAATGGGAGGCGTTTGGCCAAAAGGTCATACCTCAAGGACTCTGGTGCCAATTTGTGGCCAGAGTCTCCCTTTCCACTATTGAATGGTTCCTCCCTACAGGAGTTAGAGCCTGGATGGAGTATGCTTCTTGATGTTCTTCCCCATTCATTTCCTGGGACAAGGCTGCTCCCAGGCCCATATCGAAGGTGTTGGTCTCGAGGTGAAATTGTCGACTAAATTTGGGGGTGGGCAACACTGGTCGTTTACACTATACTAACTTAAGCTGTTGAAAAGCTCTCTGTGCCTTTTCATTGCATTTGAAGGTGGTGTACCTGGCCCCTTTGCTTAGAAGCATAAATGGAGCTGCAATTGCAGCAGAGTTCATCCCAAAGCTCCCATAGCGTGGTCCAGTTGTTAGGGTGGCTGTGTTTGTTTTTATTGGTAACCTTGTCGCGAGGCAGGTTGTAATTGCTTGATTGTTGCCTATGAGAGGCTTTGTGAGCCTGCGTCCAACGGTGTGACCCAGATCTCCAGCTTCCTCCAGGCCAGTGGGCAAGCTATAAGGGAATGTGCGCGAGGGTGATCTGGAGGCGAGTGTCCCCTGGGTCGGCCGGCAGTAGCCCAAGACGTGTAAAGACCCTGTGAAAGTGGGCTAAGCAGACGGCCATGAAAATCAACATGACCCCGACGTGATTTGAACACGCAACCTTCTGATCTGGAGTCAGACGCGCTACCGTTGCGCCACGAGGTCTCTGACATGCCTCGGGGCCATTTTTGCCTGCTCTTGTGTCATTGCTTCTGTGGCTGCCCAAAGAATTCCTCACAGCCCAGATAGTCCTGTGCCAGCTTTAGCGGGCCCACCCTCAGCAAGCTTGGGCCGGTTAGCTCAGTTGGTTAGAGCGTGGTGCTAATAACGCCAAGGTCGCGGGTTCGATCCCCGTACGGGCCAGTCTGCTTTTCTTTCAATAGCATCCCACTAAGGTGGCTTTCCATGCCCATCCGCGCTTGGCCTTCTTTTCTACAACCTATTAAACACACAGCAATAATGACTCTTTTGCTAAGGACGCCAATGAATTACGTCTGAGCCACTGGCTAAACTCGGGTCACTCCTTGACTAACAGGGTCTCCCCGAATGGGATCCCCAAAACAAACAGGCAGCACTTCAAACTTGTCCGTCTACTGTCAGCGCTCAAACGTTTCACCCGGCAGCAGGCTCCCAAAGCACACAGAGAGCAGGAGAGAGAACCCTGAGCACCAGTCAACTGGCATATACAAAAGCCCACGGACAGCTAAGATTCATACTCAGGTCTGGCTACAAGGTAACATGGGCACTTAGGACTGTTAGCTTTCTCCCACCCAAAACTTTGCAATGCCTCAAGGCTCCAAGATCCACAACAATACCTGTTTCAGGTTCTCAGATAACAAAAAGACAGTTTACTCCACATCAGCCGCCACAAGCCCTTGAGGCCCTCAGCATGCATATGTCAGCACCCTAGGGAAAACCTATCATCCGTCCATGGTTCTGCCAGCCAGTGGCTCGCATAGCCTTCCCCTGTGCTCAGACCTTTGGGAGGGAGCCTAGTTTTCCAGCACGTCACAGTCCATCCAGCATTCCCTTGCTAGCTCCCTGGCCCGTGTTCTACATAAAATGGAAAGCCTTGCAAAGACAGAAAGCGCCTTGTGACCCTTTCATTGCTCCCTTCCTTCTGAGCCCTCCACCGTACTGGAGAATGGGAGGTGTTTGGCCAAAAGGTCATACCTCAAGGACTCTGGTGCCAATTTGTGGCCAGAGTCTCCCTTTCCACTATTGAATGGTTCCTCCCTGCAGGAGTTAGAGCCTGGATGGAGTATGCTTCTTGATGTTCTTCCCCATTCATTTCCTGGGACAAGGCTGCTCCCAGGCCCATATCGAAGGTGTTGGTCTCGAGGTGAAATTGTCGACTAAATTTGGGGGTGGGCAACACTGGTCGTTTACACTATACTAACTTAAGCTGTTGAAAAGCTCTCTGTGCCTTTTCATTGCATTTGAAGGTGGTGTACCTGGCCCCTTTGCTTAGAAGCATAAATGGAGCTGCAATTGCAGCAGAGTTCATCCCAAAGCTCCCATAGCGTGGTCCAGTTGTTAGGGTGGCTGTGTTTGTTTTTATTGGTAACCTTGTCGCGAGGCAGGTTGTAATTGCTTGATTGTTGCCTATGAGAGGCTTTGTGAGCCTGCGTCCAACGGTGTGACCCAGATAGGAAGCTTCCTCCAGGCCAGTGGGCAAGCTATAAGGGAATGTGCGCGAGGGTGATCTGGAGGTGGGTGTCCCCTGGGTCGGCCGGCAGTAGCCCAAGACGTGTAAAGACCCTGTGAAAGTGGGCTAAGCAGACGGCCATGAAAATCAACATGACCCCCGACGTGATTTGAACACGCAACCTTCTGATCTGGAGTCAGACGCGCTACCGTTGCGCCACGAGGTCTCTGACATGCCTCGGGGGCATTTTTGCCTGCTCTTGTGTCATTGCTTCTGTGGCTGCCCAAAGAATTCCTCACAGCCCAGATAGTCCTGTGCCAGCTTTAGCGGGCCCACCCTCAGCAAGCTTGGGCCGGTTAGCTCAGTTGGTTAGAGCGTGGTGCTAATAACGCCAAGGTCGCGGGTTTGATCCCCGTACGGGCCAGTCTGCTTTTCTTTCAATAGCATCCCACTAAGGTGGCTTTCCATGCCCATCCGCGCTTGGCCTTCTTTTCTACAACCTATTAAACACACAGCAATAATGACTCTTTTGCTAAGGACGCCAATGAATTACGTCTGAGCCACTGGCTAAACTCGGGTCACTCCTTGACTAACAGGGTCTCCCCAAATGGGATCCCCAAAACAAACAGGCAGCACTTCAAACTTGTCCGTCTACTGTCAGCGCTCAAACGTTTCACCCGGCAGCAGGCTCCCAAAGCACACAGAGAGCAGGAGAGAGAACCCTGAGCACCAGTCAACTGGCATATACAAAAGCCCACGGACAGCTAAGATTCATACTCAGGTCTGGCTACAAGGTAACATGGGCACCTAGGACTGTTAGCTTTCTCCCACCCAAAACTTTGCAATGCCTCAAGGCTCCAAGATCCACAACAATACCTGTTTCAGGTTCTCAGATAACAAAAAGACAGTTTACTCCACATCAGCCGCAACAAGCCCTTGAGGCCCTCAGCATGCATATGTCAGCACCCTAGGGAAAACCTATCATCCGTCCATGGTTCTGCCAGCCAGTGCCTCGCATAGCCTTCCCCTGTGCTCAGACCTTTGGGAGGGAGCCTAGTTTTCCAGCACGTCACAGTCCATCCAGCATTCCCTTGCTAGCTCCCTGGCCCGTGTTCTACATAAAATGGAAAGCCTTGCAAAGCCAGAAAGCGCCTTGTGACCCTTTCATTGCTCCCTTCCTTCTGAGCCCTCCACCGTACTGGAGAATGGGAGGCGTTTGGCCAAAAGGTCATACCTCAAGGACTCTGGTGCCAATTTGTGGCCAGAGTCTCCCTTTCCACTATTGAATGGTTCCTCCCTGCAGGAGTTAGAGCCTGGATGGAGTATGCTTCTTGATGTTCTTCCCCATTCATTTCCTGGGACAAGGCTGCTCCCAGGCCCATATCGAAGGTGTTGGTCTCGAGGTGAAATTGTCGACTAAATTTGGGGGTGGGCAACACTGGTCGTTTACACTATACTAACTTAAGCTGTTGAAAAGCTCTCTGTGCCTTTTCATTGCATTTGAAGGTGGTGTACCTGGCCCCTTTGCTTAGAAGCATAAATGGAGCTGCAATTGCAGCAGAGTTCATCCCAAAGCTCCCATAGCGTGGTCCAGTTGTTAGGGTGGCTGTGTTTGTTTTTATTGGTAACCTTGTCGCGAGGCAGGTTGTAATTGCTTGATTGTTGCCTATGAGAGGCTTTGTGAGCCTGCGTCCAACGGTGTGACCCAGATCTCCAGCTTCCTCCAGGCCAGTGGGCAAGCTATAAGGGAATGTGCGCGAGGGTGATCTGGAGGTGAGTGTCCCCTGGGTCGGCCGGCAGTAGCCCAAGACGTGTAAAGACCCTGTGAAAGTGGGCTAAGCAGACGGCCATGAAAATCAACATGACCCCCGACGTGATTTGAACACGCAACCTTCTGATCTGGAGTCAGACGCGCTACTGTTGCGCCACAAGGTCTCTGACATGGGTCGGGGACATTTTTGGCTGCTCTTGTGTCATTGCTTCTGTGGCTGCCCAAAGAATTCCTCACAGCCCAGATAGTCCTGTGCCAGCTTTAGCGGGCCCACCCTCAGCAAGCTTGGGCCGGTTAGCTCAGTTGGTTAGAGCGTGGTGCTAATAACGCCAAGGTCGCGGGTTTGATCCCCGTACGGGCCAGTCTGCTTTTCTTTCAATAGCATCCCACTAAGGTGGCTTTCCATGCCCATCCGCGCTTGGCCTTCTTTTCTACAACCTATTAAACACACAGCAATAATGACTCTTTTGCTAAGGACGCCAATGAATTACGTCTGAGCCACTGGCTAAACTCGGGTCACTCCTTGACTAACAGGGTCTCCCCGAATGGGATCCCCAAAACAAACAGGCAGCACTTCAAACTTGTCCGTCTACTGTCAGCGCTCAAACGTTTCACCCGGCAGCAGGCTCCCAAAGCACACAGAGAGCAGGAGAGAGAACCCTGAGCACCAGTCAACTGGCATATACAAAAGCCCACGGACAGCTAAGATTCATACTCAGGTCTGGCTACAAGGTAACATGGGCACCTAGGACTGTTAGCTTTCTCCCACCCAAAACTTTGCAATGCCTCAAGGCTCCAAGATCCACAACAATACCTGTTTCAGGTTCTCAGATAACAAAAAGACAGTTTACTCCACATCAGCCGCCACAAGCCCTTGAGGCCCTCAGCATGCATATGTCAGCACCCTAGGGAAAACCTATCATCCGTCCATGGTTCTGCCAGCCAGTGCCTCGCATAGCCTTCCCCTGTGCTCAGACCTTTGGGAGGGAGCCTAGTTTTCCAGCACGTCACAGTCCATCCAGCATTCCCTTGCTAGCTCCCTGGCCCGTGTTCTACATAAAATGGAAAGCCTTGCAAAGCCAGAAAGCGCCTTGTGACCCTTTCATTGCTCCCTTCCTTCTGAGCCCTCCACCGTACTGGAGAATGGGAGGCGTTTGGCCAAAAGGTCATACCTCAAGGACTCTGGTGCCAATTTGTGGCCAGAGTCTCCCTTTCCACTATTGAATGGTTCCTCCCTGCAGGAGTTAGAGCCTGGATGGAGTATGCTTCTTGATGTTCTTCCCCATTCATTTCCTGGGACAAGGCTGCTCCCAGGCCCATATCGAAGGTGTTGGTCTCGAGGTGAAATTGTCGACTAAATTTGGGGGTGGGCAACACTGGTCGTTTACACTATACTAACTTAAGCTGTTGAAAAGCTCTCTGTGCCTTTTCATTGCATTTGAAGGTGGTGTACCTGGCCCCTTTGCTTAGAAGCATAAATGGAGCTGCAATTGCAGCAGAGTTCATCCCAAAGCTCCCATAGCGTGGTCCAGTTGTTAGGGTGGCTGTGTTTGTTTTTATTGGTAACCTTGTCGCGAGGCAGGTTGTAATTGCTTGATTGTTGCCTATGAGAGGCTTTGTGAGCCTGCGTCCAACGGTGTGACCCAGATAGGAAGCTTCCTCCAGGCCAGTGGGCAAGCTATAAGGGAATGTGCGCGAGGGTGATCTGGAGGTGGGTGTCCCCTGGGTCGGCCGGCAGTAGCCCAAGACGTGTAAAGACCCTGTGAAAGTGGGCTAAGCAGACGGCCATGAAAATCAACATGACCCCGACGTGATTTGAACACGCAACCTTCTGATCTGGAGTCAGACGCGCTACCGTTGCGCCACGAGGTCTCTGACATGCCTCGGGGGCATTTTTTGCCTGCTCTTGTGTCATTGCTTCTGTGGCTGCCCAAAGAATTCCTCACAGCCCAGATAGTCCTGTGCCAGCTTTAGCGGGCCCACCCTCAGCAAGCTTGGGCCGGTTAGCTCAGTTGGTTAGAGCGTGGTGCTAATAACGCCAAGGTCACGGGTTCGATCCCCGTATGGGCCAGTCTGCTTTTCTTTCAATAGCATCCCACTAAGGTGGCTTTCCATGCCCATCCGCGCTTGGCCTTCTTTTCTACAACCTATTAAACACACAGCAATAATGACTCTTTTGCTAAGGACGCCAATGAATTACATCTGAGCCACTGGCTAAACTCGGGTCACTCCTTGACTAACAGGGTCTCCCCGAATGGGATCCCCAAAACAAACAGGCAGCACTTCAAACTTGTCCGTCTACTGTCAGCGCTCAAACGTTTCACCCGGCAGCAGGCTCCCAAAGCACACAGAGAGCAGGAGAGAGAACCCTGAGCACCAGTCAACTGGCATATACAAAAGCCCACGGACAGCTAAGATTCATACTCAGGTCTGGCTACAAGGTAACGTGGGCACCTAGGACTGTTAGCTTTCTCCCACCCAAAACTTTGCAATGCCTCAAGGCTCCAAGATCCACAACAATACCTGTTTCAGGTTCTCAGATAACAAAAAGACAGTTTACTCCACATCAGCCGCCACAAGCCCTTGAGGCCCTCAGCATGCATATGTCAGCACCCTAGGGAAAACCTATCATCCGTCCATGGTTCTGCCAGCCAGTGCCTCGCATAGCCTTCCCCTGTGCTCAGGCCTTTGGGAGGGAGCCTAGTTTTCCAGCACGTCACAGTCCATCCAGCATTCCCTTGCTAGCTCCCTGGCCCGTGTTCTACATAAAATGGAAAGCCTTGCAAAGACAGAAAGCGCCTTGTGACCCTTTCATTGCTCCCTTCCTTCTGAGCCCTCCACCGTACTGGAGAATGGGAGGCGTTTGGCCAAAAGGTCATACCTCAAGGACTCTGGTGCCAATTTGTGGCCAGAGTCTCCCTTTCCACTATTGAATGGTTCCTCCCTGCAGGAGTTAGAGCCTGGATGGAGTATGCTTCTTGATGTTCTTCCCCATTCATTTCCTGGGACAAGGCTGCTCCCAGGCCCATATCGAAGGTGTTGGTCTCGAGGTGAAATTGTCGACTAAATTTGGGGGTGGGCAACACTGGTCGTTTACACTATACTAACTTAAGCTGTTGAAAAGCTCTCTGTGCCTTTTCATTGCATTTGAAGGTGGTGTACCTGGCCCCTTTGCTTAGAAGCATAAATGGAGCTGCAATTGCAGCAGAGTTCATCCCAAAGCTCCCATAGCGTGGTCCAGTTGTTAGGGTGGCTGTGTTTGTTTTTATTGGTAACCTTGTCGCGAGGCAGGTTGTAATTGCTTGATTGTTGCCTATGAGAGGCTTTGTGAGCCTGCGTCCAACGGTGTGACCCAGATCTCCAGCTTCCTCCAGGCCAGTGGGCAAGCTATAAGGGAATGTGCGCGAGGGTGATCTGGAGGTGGGTGTCCCCTGGGTCGGCCGGCAGTAGCCCAAGACGTGTAAAGACCCTGTGAAAGTGGGCTAAGCAGACGGCCATGAAAATCAACATGACCCCCGACGTGATTTGAACACGCAACCTTCTGATCTGGAGTCAGACGCGCTACCGTTGCGCCACGAGGTCTCTGACATGCCTCGGGGGCATTTTTTGCCTGCTCTTGTGTCATTGCTTCTGTGGCTGCCCAAAGAATTCCTCACAGCCCAGATAGTCCTGTGCCAGCTTTAGCGGGCCCAGCCTCAGCAAGCTTGGGCCGGTTAGCTCAGTTGGTTAGAGCGTGGTGCTAATAACGCCAAGGTCGCGGGTTCGGTCCCCGTACGGGCCAGTCTGCTTTTCTTTCAATAGCATCCCACTAAGGTGGCTTTCCATGCCCATCCGCGCTTGGCCTTCTTTTCTACAACCTATTAAACACACAGCAATAATGACTCTTTTGCTAAGGACGCCAATGAATTACGTCTGAGCCACTGGCTAAACTCGGGTCACTCCTTGACTAACAGGGTCTCCCCGAATGGGATCCCCAAAACAAACAGGCAGCACTTCAAACTTGTCCGTCTACTGTCAGCGCTCAAACGTTTCACCCGGCAGCAGGCTCCCAAAGCACACAGAGAGCAGGAGAGAGAACCCTGAGCACCAGTCAACTGGCATATACAAAAGCCCACGGACAGCTAAGATTCATACTCAGGTCTGGCTACAAGGTAACATGGGCACCTAGGACTGTTAGCTTTCTCCCACCCAAAACTTTGCAATGCCTCAAGGCTCCAAGATCCACAACAATACCTGTTTCAGGTTCTCAGATAACAAAAAGACAGTTTACTCCACATCAGCCGCCACAAGCCCTTGAGGCCCTCAGCATGCATATGTCAGCACCCTAGGGAAAACCTATCATCCGTCCATGGTTCTGCCAGCCAGTGCCTCGCATAGCCTTCCCCTGTGCTCAGGCCTTTGGGAGGGAGCCTAGTTTTCCAGCACGTCACAGTCCATCCAGCATTCCCTTGCTAGCTCCCTGGCCCGTGTTCTACATAAAATGGAAAGCCTTGCAAAGCCAGAAAGCGCCTTGTGACCCTTTCATTGCTCCCTTCCTTCTGAGCCCTCCACCGTACTGGAGAATGGGAGGCGTTTGGCCAAAAGGTCATACCTCAAGGACTCTGGTGCCAATTTGTGGCCAGAGTCTCCCTTTCCACTATTGAATGGTTCCTCCCTGCAGGAGTTAGAGCCTGGATGGAGTATGCTTCTTGATGTTCTTCCCCATTCATTTCCTGGGACAAGGCTGCTCCCAGGCCCATATCGAAGCTGTTGGTCTCGAGGTGAAATTGTCGACTAAATTTGGGGGTGGGCAACACTGGTCGTTTACACTATACTAACTTAAGCTGTTGAAAAGCTCTCTGTGCCTTTTCATTGCATTTGAAGGTGGTGTACCTGGCCCCTTTGCTTAGAAGCATAAATGGAGCTGCAATTGCAGCAGAGTTCATCCCAAAGCTCCCATAGCGTGGTCCAGTTGTTAGGGTGGCTGTGTTTGTTTTTATTGGTAACCTTGTCGCGAGGCAGGTTGTAATTGCTTGATTGTTGCCTATGAGAGGCTTTGTGAGCCTGCGTCCAACGGTGTGACCCAGATCTCCAGCTTCCTCCAGGCCAGTGGGCAAGCTATAAGGGAATGTGCGCGAGGGTGATCTGGAGGTGGGTGTCCCCTGGGTCGGCCGGCAGTAGCCCAAGACGTGTAAAGACCCTGTGAAAGTGGGCTAAGCAGACGGCCATGAAAATCAACATGACCCCGACGTGATTTGAACACGCAACCTTCTGATCTGGAGTCAGACGCGCTACCGTTGCGCCACGAGGTCTCTGACATGCCTCGGGGGCATTTTTGCCTGCTCTTGTGTCATTGCTTCTGTGGCTGCCCAAAGAATTCCTCACAGCCCAGATAGTCCTGTGCCAGCTTTAGCGGGCCCACCCTCAGCAAGCTTGGGCCGGTTAGCTCAGTTGGTTAGAGCGTGGTGCTAATAACGCCAAGGTCGCGGGTTTGATCCCCGTACGGGCCAGTCTGCTTTTCTTTCAATAGCATCCCACTAAGGTGGCTTTCCATGCCCATCCGCGCTTGGCCTTCTTTTCTACAACCTATTAAACACACAGCAATAATGACTCTTTTGCTAAGGACGCCAATGAATTACGTCTGAGCCACTGGCTAAACTCGGGTCACTCCTTGACTAACAGGGTCTCCCCAAATGGGATCCCCAAAACAAACAGGCAGCACTTCAAACTTGTCCGTCTACTGTCAGCGCTCAAACGTTTCACCCGGCAGCAGGCTCCCAAAGCACACAGAGAGCAGGAGAGAGAACCCTGAGCACCAGTCAACTGGCATATACAAAAGCCCACGGACAGCTAAGATTCATACTCAGGTCTGGCTACAAGGTAACATGGGCACCTAGGACTGTTAGCTTTCTCCCACCCAAAACTTTGCAATGCCTCAAGGCTCCAAGATCCACAACAATACCTGTTTCAGGTTCTCAGATAACAAAAAGACAGTTTACTCCACATCAGCCGCCACAAGCCCTTGAGGCCCTCAGCATGCATATGTCAGCACCCTAGGGAAAACCTATCATCCGTCCATGGTTCTGCCAGCCAGTGCCTCGCATAGCCTTCCCCTGTGCTCAGACCTTTGGGAGGGAGCCTAGTTTTCCAGCACGTCACAGTCCATCCAGCATTCCCTTGCTAGCTCCCTGGCCCGTGTTCTACATAAAATGGAAAGCCTTGCAAAGCCAGAAAGCGCCTTGTGACCCTTTCATTGCTCCCTTCCTTCTGAGCCCTCCACCGTACTGGAGAATGGGAGGCGTTTGGCCAAAAGGTCATACCTCAAGGACTCTGGTGCCAATTTGTGGCCAGAGTCTCCCTTTCCACTATTGAATGGTTCCTCCCTGCAGGAGTTAGAGCCTGGATGGAGTATGCTTCTTGATGTTCTTCCCCATTCATTTCCTGGGACAAGGCTGCTCCCAGGCCCATATCGAAGGTGTTGGTCTCGAGGTGAAATTGTCGACTAAATTTGGGGGTGGGCAACACTGGTCATTTACACTATACTAACTTAAGCTGTTGAAAAGCTCTCTGTGCCTTTTCATTGCATTTGAAGGTGGTGTACCTGGCCCCTTTGCTTAGAAGCATAAATGGAGCTGCAATTGCAGCAGAGTTCATCCCAAAGCTCCCATAGCGTGGTCCAGTTGTTAGGGTGGCTGTGTTTGTTTTTATTGGTAACCTTGTCGCGAGGCAGGTTGTAATTGCTTGATTGTTGCCTATGAGAGGCTTTGTGAGCCTGCGTCCAACGGTGTGACCCAGATCTCCAGCTTCCTCCAGGCCAGTGGGCAAGCTATAAGGGAATGTGCGCGAGGGTGATCTGGAGGTGGGTGTCCCCTTGGTCGGCCGGCAGTAGCCCAAGACGTGTAAAGACCCTGTGAAAGTGGGCTAAGCAGACGGCCATGAAAATCAACATGACCCCGACGTGATTTGAACACGCAACCTTCTGATCTGGAGTCAGACGCGCTACCGTTGCGCCACGAGGTCTCTGACATGCCTCGGGGGCATTTTTTGCCTGCTCTTGTGTCATTGCTTCTGTGGCTGCCCAAAGAATTCCTCACAGCCCAGATAGTCCTGTGCCAGCTTTAGCGGGCCCACCCTCAGCAAGCTTGGGCCGGTTAGCTCAGTTGGTTAGAGCATGGTGCTAATAACGCCAAGGTCGCGGGTTCGATCCCCGTACGGGCCAGTCTGCTTTTCTTTCAATAGCATCCCACTAAGGTGGCTTTCCATGCCCATCCGTGCTTGGCCTTCTTTTCTACAACCTATTAAACACACAGCAATAATGACTCTTTTGCTAAGGACGCCAATGAATTACGTCTGAGCCACTGGCTAAACTCGGGTCACTCCTTGACTAACAGGGTCTCCCCGAATGGGATCCCCAAAACAAACAGGCAGCACTTCAAACTTGTCCGTCTACTGTCAGCGCTCAAACGTTTCACCCGGCAGCAGGCTCCCAAAGCACACAGAGAGCAGGAGAGAGAACCCTGAGCACCAGTCAACTGGCATATACAAAAGCCCACGGACAGCTAAGATTCATACTCAGGTCTGGCTACAAGGTAACATGGGCACCTAGGACTGTTAGCTTTCTCCCACCCAAAACTTTGCAATGCCTCAAGGCTCCAAGATCCACAACAATACCTGTTTCAGGTTCTCAGATAACAAAAAGACAGTTTACTCCACATCAGCCGCCACAAGCCCTTGAGGCCCTCAGCATGCATATGTCAGCACCCTAGGGAAAACCTATCATCCGTCCATGGTTCTGCCAGCCAGTGCCTCGCATAGCCTTCCCCTGTGCTCAGGCCTTTGGGAGGGAGCCTAGTTTTCCAGCACGTCACAGTCCATCCAGCATTCCCTTGCTAGCTCCCTGGCCCGTGTTCTACATAAAATGGAAAGCCTTGCAAAGCCAGAAAGCGCCTTGTGACCCTTTCATTGCTCCCTTCCTTCTGAGCCCTCCACCGTACTGGAGAATGGGAGGCGTTTGGCCAAAAGGTCATACCTCAAGGACTCTGGTGCCAATTTGTGGCCAGAGTCTCCCTTTCCACTATTGAATGGTTCCTCCCTGCAGGAGTTAGAGCCTGGATGGAGTATGCTTCTTGATGTTCTTCCCCATTCATTTCCTGGGACAAGGCTGCTCCCAGGCCCATATCGAAGGTGTTGGTCTCGAGGTGAAATTGTCGACTAAATTTGGGGGTGGGCAACACTGGTCGTTTACACTATACTAACTTAAGCTGTTGAAAAGCTCTCTGTGCCTTTTCATTGCATTTGAAGGTGGTGTACCTGGCCCCTTTGCTTAGAAGCATAAATGGAGCTGCAATTGCAGCAGAGTTCATCCCAAAGCTCCCATAGCGTGGTCCAGTTGTTAGGGTGGCTGTGTTTGTTTTTATTGGTAACCTTGTCGCGAGGCAGGTTGTAATTGCTTGATTGTTGCCTATGAGAGGCTTTGTGAGCCTGCGTCCAACGGTGTGACCCAGATCTCCAGCTTCCTCCAGGCCAGTGGGCAAGCTATAAGGGAATGTGCGCGAGGGTGATCTGGAGGTGGGTGTCCCCTGGGTCGGCCGGCAGTAGCCCAAGACGTGTAAAGACCCTGTGAAAGTGGGCTAAGCAGACGGCCATGAAAATCAACATGACCCCGACGTGATTTGAACACGCAACCTTCTGATCTGGAGTCAGACGCGCTACCGTTGCGCCACGAGGTCTCTGACATTCCTCAGGGGCATTTTTTGGCTGCTCTTGTGTCATTGCTTCTGTGGCTGCCCAAAGAATTCCTCACAGCCCAGATAGTCCTGTGCCAGCTTTAGCGGGCCCACCCTCTGCAAGCTTGGGCCGGTTAGCTCAGTTGGTTAGAGCGTGGTGCTAATAACGCCAAGGTCGCGGGTTCGATCCCCGTACGGGCCAGTCTGCTTTTCTTTCAATAGCATCCCACTAAGGTGGCTTTCCATGCCCATCCGCGCTTGGCCTTCTTTTCTACAACCTATTAAACACACAGCAATAATGACTCTTTTGCTAAGGACGCCAATGAATTACGTCTGAGCCACTGGCTAAACTCGGGTCACTCCTTGACTAACAGGGTCTCCCCGAATGGGATCCCCAAAACAAACAGGCAGCACTTCAAACTTGTCCGTCTACTGTCAGCGCTCAAACGTTTCACCCGGCAGCAGGCTCCCAAAGCACACAGAGAGCAGGAGAGAGAACCCTGAGCACCAGTCAACTGGCATATACAAAAGCCCACGGACAGCTAAGATTCATACTCAGGTCTGGCTACAAGGTAACATGGGCACCTAGGACTGTTAGCTTTCTCCCACCCAAAACTTTGCAATGCCTCAAGGCTCCAAGATCCACAACAATACCTGTTTCAGGTTCTCAGATAACAAAAAGACAGTTTACTCCACATCAGCCGCCACAAGCCCTTGAGGCCCTCAGCATGCATATGTCAGCACCCTAGGGAAAACCTATCATCCGTCCATGGTTCTGCCAGCCAGTGCCTCGCATAGCCTTCCCCTGTGCTCAGGCCTTTGGGAGGGAGCCTAGTTTTCCAGCACGTCACAGTCCATCCAGCATTCCCTTGCTAGCTCCCTGGCCCGTGTTCTACATAAAATGGAAAGCCTTGCAAAGCCAGAGAGCGCCTTGTGACCCTTTCATTGCTCCCTTCCTTCTGAGCCCTCCACCGTACTGGAGAATGGGAGGCGTTTGGCCAAAAGGTCATACCTCAAGGACTCTGGTGCCAATTTGTGGCCAGAGTCTCCCTTTCCACTATTGAATGGTTCCTCCCTGCAGGAGTTAGAGCCTGGATGGAGTATGCTTCTTGATGTTCTTCCCCATTCATTTCCTGGGACAAGGCTGCTCCCAGGCCCATATCGAAGGTGTTGGTCTCGAGGTGAAATTGTCGACTAAATTTGGGGGTGGGCAACACTGGTCGTTTACACTATACTAACTTAAGCTGTTGAAAAGCTCTCTGTGCCTTTTCATTGCATTTGAAGGTGGTGTACCTGGCCCCTTTGCTTAGAAGCATAAATGGAGCTGCAATTGCAGCAGAGTTCATCCCAAAGCTCCCATAGCGTGGTCCAGTTGTTAGGGTGGCTGTGTTTGTTTTTATTGGTAACCTTGTCGCGAGGCAGGTTGTAATTGCTTGATTGTTGCCTATGAGAGGCTTTGTGAGCCTGCGTCCAACGGTGTGACCCAGATCTCCAGCTTCCTCCAGGCCAGTGGGCAAGCTATAAGGGAATGTGCGCGAGGGTGATCTGGAGGTGGGTGTCCCTGGGTCGGCCGGCAGTAGCCCAAGACGTGTAAAGACCCTGTGAAAGTGGGCTAAGCAGACGGCCATGAAAATCAACATGACCCCGACGTGATTTGAACACGCAACCTTCTGATCTGGAGTCAGACGCGCTACCGTTGCGCCACGAGGTCTCTGACATGCCTTGGGGGCATTTTTGCCTGCTCTTGTGTCATTGCTTCTGTGGCTGCCCAAAGAATTCCTCACAGCCCAGATAGTCCTGTGCCAGCTTTAGCGGGCCCACCCTCAGCAAGCTTGGGCCGGTTAGCTCAGTTGGTTAGAGCGTGGTGCTAATAACGCCAAGGTCGCGGGTTTGATCCCCGTACGGGCCAGTCTGCTTTTCTTTCAATAGCATCCCACTAAGGTGGCTTTCCATGCCCATCCGCGCTTGGCCTTCTTTTCTACAACCTATTAAACACACAGCAATAATGACTCTTTTGCTAAGGACGCCAATGAATTACGTCTGAGCCACTGGCTAAACTCGGGTTACTCCTTGACTAACAGGGTCTCCCCGAATGGGATCCCCAAAACAAACAGGCAGCACTTCAAACTTGTCCGTCTACTGTCAGCGCTCAAACGTTTCACCCGGCAGCAGGCTCCCAAAGCACACAGAGAGCAGGAGAGAGAACCCTGAGCACCAGTCAACTGGCATATACAAAAGCCCACGGACAGCTAAGATTCATACTCAGGTCTGGCTACAAGGTAACATGGGCACCTAGGACTGTTAGCTTTCTCCCACCCAAAACTTTGCAATGCCTCAAGGCTCCAAGATCCACAACAATACCTGTTTCAGGTTCTCAGATAACAAAAAGACAGTTTACTCCACATCAGCCGCCACAAGCCCTTGAGGCCCTCAGCATGCATATGTCAGCACCCTAGGGAAAACCTATCATCCGTCCATGGTTCTGCCAGCCAGTGCCTCGCATAGCCTTCCCCTGTGCTCAGACCTTTGGGAGGGAGCCTAGTTTTCCAGCACGTCACAGTCCATCCAGCATTCCCTTGCTAGCTCCCTGGCCCGTGTTCTACATAAAATGGAAAGCCTTGCAAAGCCAGAAAGCGCCTTGTGACCCTTTCATTGCTCCCTTCCTTCTGAGCCCTCCACCGTACTGGAGAATGGGAGGCGTTTGGCCAAAAGGTCATACCTCAAGGACTCTGGTGCCAATTTGTGGCCAGAGTCTCCCTTTCCACTATTGAATGGTTCCTCCCTGCAGGAGTTAGAGCCTGGATGGAGTATGCTTCTTGATGTTCTTCCCCATTCATTTCCTGGGACAAGGCTGCTCCCAGGCCCATATCGAAGGTGTTGGTCTCGAGGTGAAATTGTCGACTAAATTTGGGGGTGGGCAACACTGGTCGTTTACACTATACTAACTTAAGCTGTTGAAAAGCTCTCTGTGCCTTTTCATTGCATTTGAAGGTGGTGTACCTGGCCCCTTTGCTTAGAAGCATAAATGGAGCTGCAATTGCAGCAGAGTTCATCCCAAAGCTCCCATAGCGTGGTCCAGTTGTTAGGGTGGCTGTGTTTGTTTTTATTGGTAACCTTGTCGCGAGGCAGGTTGTAATTGCTTGATTGTTGCCTATGAGAGGCTTTGTGAGCCTGCGTCCAACGGTGTGACCCAGATCTCCAGCTTCCTCCAGGCCAGTGGGCAAGCTATAAGGGAATGTGCGCGAGGGTGATCTGGAGGTGGGTGTCCCCTTGGTCGGCCGGCAGTAGCCCAAGACGTGTAAAGACCCTGTGAAAGTGGGCTAAGCAGACGGCCATGAAAATCAACATGACCCCGACGTGATTTGAACACGCAACCTTCTGATCTGGAGTCAGACGCGCTACCGTTGCGCCACGAGGACTCTGACATGCCTCGGGGGCATTTTTTGCCTGCTCTTGTGTCATTGCTTCTGTGGCTGCCCAAAGAATTCCTCACAGCCCAGATAGTCCTGTGCCAGCTTTAGCGGGCCCACCCTCAGCAAGCTTGGGCCGGTTAGCTCAGTTGGTTAGAGCATGGTGCTAATAACGCCAAGGTCGCGGGTTCGATCCCCGTACGGGCCAGTCTGCTTTTCTTTCAATAGCATCCCACTAAGGTGGCTTTCCATGCCCATCCGCGCTTGGCCTTCTTTTCTACAACCTATTAAACACACAGCAATAATGACTCTTTTGCTAAGGACGCCAATGAATTACGTCTGAGCCACTGGCTAAACTCGGGTCACTCCTTGACTAACAGGGTCTCCCCGAATGGGATCCCCAAAACAAACAGGCAGCACTTCAAACTTGTCCGTCTACTGTCAGCGCTCAAACGTTTCACCCGGCAGCAGGCTCCCAAAGCACACAGAGAGCAGGAGAGAGAACCCTGAGCACCAGTCAACTGGCATATACAAAAGCCCACGGACAGCTAAGATTCATACTCAGGTCTGGCTACAAGGTAACATGGGCACCTAGGACTGTTAGCTTTCTCCCACCCAAAACTTTGCAATGCCTCAAGGCTCCAAGATCCACAACAATACCTGTTTCAGGTTCTCAGATAACAAAAAGACAGTTTACTCCACATCAGCCGCCACAAGCCCTTGAGGCCCTCAGCATGCATATGTCAGCACCCTAGGGAAAACCTATCATCCGTCCATGGTTCTGCCAGCCAGTGCCTCGCATAGCCTTCCCCTGTGCTCAGGCCTTTGGGAGGGAGCCTAGTTTTCCAGCACGTCACAGTCCATCCAGCATTCCCTTGCTAGCTCCCTGGCCCGTGTTCTACATAAAATGGAAAGCCTTGCAAAGCCAGAAAGCGCCTTGTGACCCTTTCATTGCTCCCTTCCTTCTGAGCCCTCCACCGTACTGGAGAATGGGAGGCGTTTGGCCAAAAGGTCATACCTCAAGGACTCTGGTGCCAATTTGTGGCCAGAGTCTCCCTTTCCACTATTGAATGGTTCCTCCCTGCAGGAGTTAGAGCCTGGATGGAGTATGCTTCTTGATGTTCTTCCCCATTCATTTCCTGGGACAAGGCTGCTCCCAGGCCCATATCGAAGCTGTTGGTCTCGAGGTGAAATTGTCGACTAAATTTGGGGGTGGGCAACACTGGTCGTTTACACTATACTAACTTAAGCTGTTGAAAAGCTCTCTGTGCCTTTTCATTGCATTTGAAGGTGGTGTACCTGGCCCCTTTGCTTAGAAGCATAAATGGAGCTGCAATTGCAGCAGAGTTCATCCCAAAGCTCCCATAGCGTGGTCCAGTTGTTAGGGTGGCTGTGTTTGTTTTTATTGGTAACCTTGTCGCGAGGCAGGTTGTAATTGCTTGATTGTTGCCTATGAGAGGCTTTGTGAGCCTGCGTCCAACGGTGTGACCCAGATCTCCAGCTTCCTCCAGGCCAGTGGGCAAGCTATAAGGGAATGTGCGCGAGGGTGATCTGGAGGTGAGTGTCCCCTGGGTCGGCCGGCAGTAGCCCAAGACGTGTAAAGACCCTGTGAAAGTGGGCTAAGCAGACGGCCATGAAAATCAACATGACCCCCGACGTGATTTGAACACGCAACCTTCTGATCTGGAGTCAGACGCGCTACCGTTGCACCACGAGGTCTCTGACATGGGTCGGGGACATTTTTGCCTGCTCTTGTGTCATTGCTTCTGTGGCTGCCCAAAGAATTCCTCACAGCCCAGATAGTCCTGTGCCAGCTTTAGCGGGCCCACCCTCAGCAAGCTTGGGCCGGTTAGCTCAGTTGGTTAGAGCGTGGTGCTAATAACGCCAAGGTCACGGGTTCGATCCCCGTACGGGCCAGTCTGCTTTTCTTTCAATAGCATCCCACTAAGGTGGCTTTCCATGCCCATCCGCGCTTGGCCTTCTTTTCTACAACCTATTAAACACACAGCAATAATGACTCTTTTGCTAAGGACGCCAATGAATTACGTCTGAGCCACTGGCTAAACTCGGGTCACTCCTTGACTAACAGGGTCTCCCCGAATGGGATCCCCAAAACAAACAGGCAGCACTTCAAACTTGTCCGTCTACTGTCAGCGCTCAAACGTTTCACCCGGCAGCAGGCTCCCAAAGCACACAGAGAGCAGGAGAGAGAACCCTGAGCACCAGTCAACTGGCATATACAAAAGCCCACGGACAGCTAAGATTCATACTCAGGTCTGGCTACAAGGTAACATGGGCACCTAGGACTGTTAGCTTTCTCCCACCCAAAACTTTGCAATGCCTCAAGGCTCCAAGATCCACAACAATACCTGTTTCAGGTTCTCAGATAACAAAAAGACAGTTTACTCCACATCAGCCGCCACAAGCCCTTGAGGCCCTCAGCATGCATATGTCAGCACCCTAGGGAAAACCTATCATCCGTCCATGGTTCTGCCAGCCAGTGCCTCGCATAGCCTTCCCCTGTGCTCAGACCTTTGGGAGGGAGCCTAGTTTTCCAGCACGTCACAGTCCATCCAGCATTCCCTTGCTAGCTCCCTGGCCCGTGTTCTACATAAAATGGAAAGCCTTGCAAAGCCAGAAAGCGCCTTGTGACCCTTTCATTGCTCCCTTCCTTCTGAGCCCTCCACCGTACTGGAGAATGGGAGGCGTTTGGCCAAAAGGTCATACCTCAAGGACTCTGGTGCCAATTTGTGGCCAGAGTCTCCCTTTCCACTATTGAATGGTTCCTCCCTGCAGGAGTTAGAGCCTGGATGGAGTATGCTTCTTGATGTTCTTCCCCATTCATTTCCTGGGACAAGGCTGCTCCCAGGCCCATATCGAAGGTGTTGGTCTCGAGGTGAAATTGTCGACTAAATTTGGGGGTGGGCAACACTGGTCGTTTACACTATACTAACTTAAGCTGTTGAAAAGCTCTCTGTGCCTTTTCATTGCATTTGAAGGTGGTGTACCTGGCCCCTTTGCTTAGAAGCATAAATGGAGCTGCAATTGCAGCAGAGTTCATCCCAAAGCTCCCATAGCGTGGTCCAGTTGTTAGGGTGGCTGTGTTTGTTTTTATTGGTAACCTTGTCGCGAGGCAGGTTGTAATTGCTTGATTGTTGCCTATGAGAGGCTTTGTGAGCCTGCGTCCAACGGTGTGACCCAGATCTCCAGCTTCCTCCAGGCCAGTGGGCAAGCTATAAGGGAATGTGCGCGAGGGTGATCTGGAGGTGGGTGTCCCCTGGGTCGGCCGGCAGTAGCCCAAGACGTGTAAAGACCCTGTGAAAGTGGGCTAAGCAGACGGCCATGAAAATCAACATGACCCCGACGTGATTTGAACACGCA